>NC_060280.1:25609190-25787990 GCF_021613505.1 Equus quagga
TTTGAAGGAGAGAGAAAGCAAGAAGGTGAGTAATAGAATAAGGAGGAAGAAGTGGAAGGGAAGGAAAACAGTAAGGAGAAGGAGAATGAGATGGACAGATAGAGGGAGAAAGAGAAAGAGAAGAGGGAATATCTGGTGCCAATAGGGGAAGTGGAAAAATATCTTCTGTAACTTGACCACTTAGATCTCTGGGAATCATGAACACATCATATTCATCTTCAGAATAACCATATAGAATGATTACTCATCCACCTTGATATTTAGAATTCAGAGCTTGTATTTTCTCTCCATGAATAAGTGAAATGCACAAAAGAAGACACCCTTCCCATTAAGTGGTCATGGCCTTACCTCATTTATCCTTTTCAAGGCCTCTCCTCCTTCCTCAGATCCATGCATGTTAACGTTTAGTCCTTTGGACAAAAACTGGAGATATTCATCCACTATCTATTTCTGGAGAAATATTCTGAGCACCCTTTCACGGATCTGCTTTGTCCTAACTCCATAAATGACAGGATTGAGCACTGGTGGAATAACCACATAGAGATTGGCCAGAAGGATATGGATGCAGCCAGGAACATTTTGGCCAAAACGATGTGTCATAAAAGAGAAGAGGGCTGGGGTGTAAAAGGCCAAAATGACACAGACATGGGAACCACAGGTGCTGAGAGACTTGAGCCTGGCCTCACGGGAGGGGAGACGGAAAATAGCATGGAGAATTTGGACATAGGACAGAGCAATGGCCATGATGTCAAGTCCCAGGATAGCTATGGTCCCCAGACCATATATGATATTGACCTTGATGCTTGCACAGGCCAGACGAGCAAGACCCATGTGCTCACAGTATGTGTGGGGAATGACATGGTGTCCACAGAAGGGCAATCGCAAGATGAGGAATATAAAGGGGAATACAGAGAGGAAAGATCTCCCAACCACCCCAAAATCAATAAAAGCTACGATCTTGTTAGTAAGGATTGTGTTATAAAGGAGAGGATTACAAATAGCTATGTATCGGTCATAAGCCATTGCAAGAAGGACTACTGACTCCATGCCAGGAAAGATGTGAATGAAAAACATCTGAGTGAGGCAGGCACCAAAAATGATCTCCCTGAGTCTGAACCAGAATATGCCCAGCATCTTAGGGATGGTGGCTGTGGACAGTCCCAGGTCGATGGTAGCCAGCATTGCCAAGAAGTAGACCATGGGCTGATGGAGGCTGTGCTCAGTCTGGATGACAAATAAGAAGGTGAAGTTCCCCATGAGTGCAATCAGGTACAGAGCACAAAAGGGAAAGCCAATCCAGATGTGGATGTTTTCCAGTCCTGGGATTCCCAGTAGCAGGAAGGAGGAGGGATGGAGCTGAGCGTCATTGGAAAGGGACATCTTGCTTGTGATTTCATATGAATGTGTTCATTGCAGATGTGTGCTGATCCATACTGGAAGGTACCAGTCTGTTACCAGGATGTTTTGTGGTACTGGAAAAAAGCAGATATCTTACCTGTTTATCCCATTATCGACCCCATCAATAGCCTTTTCGTCAGAATAATTAACCTACTCTATGATAGTAAAACTTTCATAATTGGAATTTAGTTACAGAATACTGAATTAATTTTACTACTCTAAATCTTTGTTTCATAATGCATTTTTATTCATTCTATGGAAGGTGATCTTTTGCTGTATGTATGTATTTGTGTATCTGCTTCTTTACATACATTTACTTATATATACATATACACACATATATAAATATATACACACATATATGAAGAAGATAATAAGTGAATGAATGAAAGGAATAATATATACACAAAGATTATAACCAGGATCATGATTCCTTAGTGCTTACTCTCTTTGTGTTTTCCTTCTATATACTAATGAAGACGGATGCTTACTGATGAATTAAAAATCCTAACCAGAAATACACATAACGTAATACAACATACACACAGAGACACAAGTTATTGTTTCTTTTCTGTAATTGTATTTCAAATTGCCAATAGAGCTTTACAGATTATTAAAAACAGCATCTGAGGGGAAAATGTTTAAATTCATCATCTTTGAATGGTCATCATCGGAGATTTTAATGTACTGATCTCAAAAGTGGGGTGCATCCAAATTCACATGGTACAGGTGATGTTCATAATATATCATTTTCTTCATTTATGCGTGTTAGTGATCACTGGCTCAAAAATACTAATCAATTAACCAAGGTATTGAGAAGGAGACCAAATGGAGAAAACACAAATTGCAATGTACTATGAAGAACATTCTATGTCTCACCATGACCAACCCACTTGGAACTAGTGAAGTGTCCCAAATCTTAAGGGAGGCTTATAGTATTCACTCATTATAGTGGAAAGCCAGGGAAAACAAATGTTCTTTCACCTAGTATTTGGTGATTTACAATTCCATTATGTTTACGGCAAAGTAGATGTGACAGAATTTTTCAGAGTGAACAAATGTTGGCCAGAATTGAAAGTCAGGAATACCCGGCCAAAGAAGGGAAAGAGTGTCCATGTCAATAGAAATGTTTGGTTTAGATGCTTAAGTGTGAAAGCCTTAGGTATTCAGAGAAATGTTTTAATCCAGATATAGAGAGAAGGAGAGGGAGGGAGGGAGAAAGAAACTAGAAAGTAAGATATTATGCGATGTTAAGAGTAATTTTTGTGGTGCCTCTTCATTGTAACATATCATTGAGTGTCCCATGGCTTCAAAATGTATGCTTCCTGCCAAGAAGATGGAGTGGTCCAGAGGAGACTAGAGAACTAAAAGTGTAATCCCTGTTGGGCAACAGAATTGCAGACATGGCTACCAAACATTGCTTCTTATCAAATGACTCTTTGGCTTAATCTCAGATATCTTCTTTGTAACTTAATAGATGTTTATACACAAGTTATATGATGTTGTGAACAGTGATATATGTGCATATATGATATATATACATAAATATATACATATATATATTGTCTCTTATATATATACATATGAAAGCTGTGGCAACAGTTTGCTTATCTTTTGCAAGTGGTAAAATTAACACAAGTAACTGTTATATAAATGATTCTTAAAGGTTTTTTTTTCTATTTTCTTTGCTTCTTTTTGGTTTTTTGGTGAGGAAGATTCACCCTGCGCTAACATCCATTGCCAATCATCCTCTTCTTTACTTGAGGAAGATTAGCCTAGAGCTAACATCTGTGCCAATCCTCCTCTATTTTTTGTGTGGGGGATGCCATCACAGCACAGCTCGTAAGTGGAGTAGGTCCATGCCTAGGATCCAAACCCATGAACTCGGGCTGCAAAGCAGAGTGTGCAGAATTTTAACCACTGGGCCATGGGTCCAGCCATTTTTTCTGGTTTTTAAGGAGAATCTAAATTATTCTAAGCTCTGGTGAATAATAAATGACTGTAAAAATGGGTCTCCCGTCTCTCACAGCTATAATCTAGACAGGCTGATAATGATTTAAAAAAAAAAAAAGTAAGAGAAAAGCAATGCCAAAAGACTCAACGGTAGATTTAAGTAGATAGAAGAAGAGAGGAAGTAAATCTCTTGCAAATTTGGAGGGAAAGGAAGAAATATTAACAGGGTAAGCTGTCCCGTACACATGCCTATTGTATTTGGAATAACATTTTACAAAATCATTTGAAATTATATTTACTTGCACGTTTAATCTAATTTCTAGAAAGTAAGCTCTTTAACGTCAAAGAAACGCTCTCTTACTTATATCTCTATATCTAAAATCTAGTACTGAGCCTGATATATTGGTTAAGGAAATGTTAAATATGGTTATGTGCCACTTAACTGTGGGGATATCTTCTGATAAGTGCATCGTTAGGTGATTTCATTGTGAGAACATCATGGAGAGTTGAACTTTATACACAGACCTAGATGGTATAGCTTGCTACATATTCAGGCTGTATGCTACTAATCTTATGGGACTGCCGTCTTACATGCGCTCCGTCCTTGACTGAAATGCAATCATGTGGCCCATGACTGTACATATTTCAAGGGTTTTTTTTTGAATAGTGAACTTAAAATCAAACACGCAGTTTGTTTTAACTGTGATCTTTGTATTCTGTTGTTTCGGTAAGTAATAAACAAAATATAAGCAAACTGTAAGGTTTCTTTGATAAAAGGAAAATGAAATATAGCTTAATTAGTATAATAGGATGTTACTTAGTCTTAAATCTTGAGTGATGGAGATAATCAATGAAGAGAACCCAAAGTTTGCTGGCTGTCTTGGGAATTTTAGGTGATAAACTAAGGAATTCTTTAGTTGTGGAAAATGGTTAATCTTTCCAATACACAATACATGACCCTCTAAAGAACTAGAAACTGAAAATCCTGGACCCTTAGAGATAAGTGCCATATGCAGATAAGTGCCAACACTGTAGATGGGAATACATCAGCAAAACCTTGTGACTTCTGGAAACATAGCACAGTTTGTTTTTTTTTTCAAGTGTCCGCACATGCCGTAAACTGTTTATACAGCATGATACTCATTTTGAGTATGGAGTTACCTGTTGATCTGCACTGCCTAAAGCAGGTCTCAGAAATGCACTAGACTATTTCTACTGTTTCTTTTATAGATCTTTACTTTTAATCACCCTAGCCTTGGGATATGAAAGAACATCTTAAGGGTTTATTTTATTTTTTTTTACCTCACCCTAATAGGAAACAATGAACAAATCTTCCTAGGTTGAGACATTTGATCTTATAATGATTAAAAAGCTAAAAATGCAAATAGGAGCTATCAAGGATATTTGCTATGACATATAAATATAGAACTTCCTTCATATCATTAACCCAATCTCAGCCCCTCTGCTCTCCTCAGCTTTATGACACTTCTGCCTCTTGTCCTTTCTTCCTCTCTGACTGTCATCCTGTTGGGAGACTAGGGAAACGTGTAGTAGACTCACCAGACTGTGCACCGTAAGCCATTCTGAGCCTGTCTTAGTCTCCTTATTTCCATGTAAACCCAAACAGGGAATGGAGTTTTTATCCTTTATATGATATTCCCCAAAGGAGAGCCTCCAAATGAAATTCGCTAGGGTCATATTTGTGAAGGACAAGGGCTCAAAGGTACCCATTTTCAGCCAAGGCCTATGCTAAAAGTCTAAAAATCCACCAGGGAGTTTTGTCCTCCTCTAGAGATAAAGACCGACTATACAGAATCAGTGATGTGTACCTGAGCCTATGTAAATCAACTAAACTCCTTGCCTGGAAGATAGGCCATTACAAATCATGAGAACTCTTAACCCCCTCAAAAACCATATAATAATGTGGTTGAACCTAGCAGAGTAGATCCTAATTGCCTGTGTCCTCTTGCAAGCTCATCCACTTACCAGCTGTGTGAAGTTGAGCAAGACACAACCTCATTAAGATTTAATATTCTTATATGGAAAAGGGGGAGTAAAATGGTATCTACTTCATGTGGCTTATGTAAAGTTTAAATGAAGGATAACATGTGGTTGGCCTGATAGTATATCTTTCACATAATAACTATTTAGTAAATGTTAATAATAAATTGAAAATTCCACTAGCTTTGTAGATGATGCCCATTCATTTAGTTTTAAATAAATTTCCCCATATTTCTTCACAGAACCAAAATAAACTTGAGCTCCCAAATGTATTGAGTTTCCCAGCCAGTAATTCTCTGCTGCCTCCTCCATTTAGCATGCAGGTCATTCTTCTACTTCTTATCAGAGCCGTCATAATCTTCAATATCTATCATACTTACACTGAACAGCTTCAGACTTCTCTAAAATGTTTGTATTTAATAATTCTCATCATAAAAATATTTTAGATTCAGGAAAAATACAAATAAAAAGCTATGCACTCCCTGTTTAGCACGAATAATAAAACATGGATTAAAATTGAAGCATGCTGTATACTCTTGTTTCTCATTTCCTCATCAAATCTAACTACTAATATCCTGACTTTGGAGTTTATCATTATTATAATAAAAAATATATATATTACACATGAAAAGTTCATAAAGAACTGGAAATCACTCCTTTGCATCAACTGGGTCCATGTTAATAAGCCCTCAATGCCAAACTCCAGTAAAATATGGTCCACCTGGCAAAGCAATTTAAAGAAAATCTGACTTATCTTCTTGTTATCTTACGCAAGAGTCATCAGACATTTTTAAAGAAAAAGTGACCACAAATGCCAAGCCATCTTTTTAGATTCTGTTTTTTCTTTCACCTTTATTCTATAATTCTTTGACAGCATGGAGAGCTCTCTGATCATTCCAAATGTGATTTTAATTTCTAATAGGTTACACAGCAATTTTAGTTATTGTAAGACAATGTAGACAAAATTTTGTGTTCATCATCAAAAGAATCTGAAATTTCCAAATCCAATGATTTCTTTGCTTTTTATTTTTTACATAAACTCTATTTTTTTAGTTTTACATAAAAATTGAAAGATAGCACAGAGTTCCCAGGCACACTTCACTGTTCCCTCTACTATCAACAACTTATATTAGTATAGTACATTTGTTACAAATGAAGGAGAAGAGAGAGGGTGTACAGAAAACAGGCAGCATGGGGGCCATAAGTGCTCAGCGTCTTGTAACGGGCAACTTGGGATTTGAGGTGAAATACCGCTGAAGGATGTAGTCATAGGAGATTCCAACCAGTACCAGGACAAGGACAAGAAAGGAAGCAACAAAAAACCATAGACGGCATTGATTCAAATGTTGGCACAAACCAACTTGACAATGCCAATGTGCTCATAGTAGGTGTGGGCAATAAGGTGAGCATCACAAAAGGGCAGACGGTGGATTAGGTAGATCACAGGCAAGGTGAGCATGACTGCACTGAATACAATGCCCACTCCAGTTCGTGACAGCTCTCAGACTGTCTGGACGGTTGTACAATGGAGTGGTGCACAAATGGCCACATAGTGCATGTTCAAAAGCCATGGCCTGAAGAACTACAGATTCGTCCAGTGAAGGTGCTTATGAGAAATAGCTGGGTCACACAGGCTCCAAAGCCAATTTCAAGAGCGTTAAGTCAGAAGGTATTCAACATATGTGGCATCGACAATGTGGATAGGGCCAGATCTATGACTAATAAAATGGCCAGGAAGGATATTGGATTCAAGAAGATGTTTTTTGTGTTAATTTGACTATCAAAATTGTTACATTGCCGGTAATAGCCCCAATGTAAACACAACAGAAGGGAAAGTAAATCCAGGCATGAGCAGTTTCCAGCCATGGAGTGCCTAAAAAAATGTGCAGGGATGGAACACAGTTATATTTTGATTGTGCATTCTGAATTTGGCTGGAATAGAAGATATGGTCTAACCCTAGAAAAAAAATTCTTAGGCATACTCTGAGATGGTTAGTTCATATTTTAGTAGATTGCAAGAGAAGGCATTGGTGTTCTTTCTTATCTATATTGGTCTATTAGAGAAAGGGAAAGGAAAATTCCTGACACTAGACACAATTAGAAACTAAGGAACACATCCTTCATGATGATTAAACATATCCATCATATCCTTATGATGATTCTAGACACAGTGTAGCCAATGTTGAGAAATAATGTAACATCCTCTGTAGTTCTGAACCAAAATAATTAATATTGTGTTACTATTTTTGTGAGCAAAAAAATTGGTATTTGGATTGATATAAAATAAAGAACTTCCCAAATTTTGAATGATAAGGACAAACCTAACAAATCACTAATGTAGCAAAAGACAGACAGATGTGGATATCTAAACATAGCCACACTAACATAAAGAAAAGCAGAGATAAAAGATATATACATATTATAATATCTATACGCCAAATGCCTTAAGTATGTTTCATTTGAAACTTATTATCACCTGAATTCAAATTCAAAAATTCACCTCTAAAATCAACAGGCATCCTCATGAAATCATTCAATATACACTTATAGATAAATATCACCAAAGGAAACTTAAAGTCAAATATGCACAGAAAGATTTACCAAGTGAAAACAATTTCAGAACCAAAATATTTCTTAGTACAGCAGTGTGCATCTCTATGTTGCTGGGATCATGGAAGAACATAAAGTAACAAAGAGGACTTTAGATTTTTCCCTGTTTCCTGTATTCAAGGATAACATTCAAGAAAGACTGTGAAACATTCAGAGGAGTTGAAATACAGAAGTTTGAGGGAAGTTCTGAGTGTGGTCCCAGCTCTCCCAGGTCAGGGCGAAGTAATATGCTCTTTACACTTACCCAGAGCAATATCCATAAGACCTTGTCCCTATCTTCTAATAATTTCTTTTTTAGTACAGAAAATCAGACATAATAAGGAAAGAAAAGACAACCAGAGAATGAGCAAAAAACAGAGAGTAAGAGCTTAGGAACATGGGAGATGAATAGAAAATAAATGAAACCAGGAGCTGATTTTTTTAAAAGATAAATAACCTTAACAAACCTCTAGCAAGATTGACAAAAGGAGTGAGAGAGAAGAAAGACACAATTTTCAATATCAGGAAGGAAACAGGCTATCACTATAGATATTACGGACATCAATAATTCTATAAAAACAATGACAATGTAAATTAAAGGAACCAGTTCCTCAAAATCCACAAACTGCCACTCCTCATTTATATGAAATAGGTCACTTGAATAGCCCTATAACAATTAAGGAAGAAATTTTAAATTTGCAACAAAGAAATATCCAGGTTGGATAATTTCATTGGAGAATTCTATTCAACTTTTGAAGAACAATTAACACTGATTCTTTATAATATCTTCCGTGAAGGAGGAGAGAACACTTCCCAATTCATCCTGTGAAGTTAACACAACCTTGATACTAAAACTAGATCAAGGAAGTACAAAAAATAAAAACTGCAGACCAATAACCATGTACATAGACAAAAAAATCCTTAAAAATATATTTGCAAATATAATTCAACAATACATGAAAAACAATTATGCAACATGACCAAGTGGTGTATATTACAGGACTGAAAGGCTGGTTCAATATTTGAAAGTCAATTAATGAAACCCATAAAAGTAGCAAGTTAAATAAGAAAAAAGCATATTAATATATCAATCAGTCAATGCAGGAAAAAAGCATTTTACGAAATTCAGCATTCGTTCATGTTAAAAACTCACAAAAAAAATACATCAAATGGGAACTTCCTCTACTTCACAAAGAGCATCAAAAAAAGTGAAAGCATACAAAAAAAAAAAAACCAAAACTGTAGTTAACATTATACTTTACAGTGAAAGACTGCAGGCTTTCCCTTAAGATTGCAAATAAGGCAAGGATATGCATTCTTATTGATATTATTCATAATACTGTTGGAAATCCTAGCCAGTGCAATCAGTCAAGAAAAGGAAATAAGAAACATACTGAACTAAAAAAGAAGAAGACTAATCCTCTTTTCAAATGTCAGGATTGTCTATGTTGAAAACACAAAGTAATCTACAAAAACCAACTTACAAACAGAAACTTTTTGAAACAATCAAGTGAGTTCAGCAAGGCCCTAGGATACAAGATCAACATTAAAAATTTAATTGTATTTCTATATACTAGTAATTAACACACAAAATCCATACTTAAAAATTAAAAAGCCATCAAAACCATTTACATTCATGCTAAAAAAGGATGTACTTAAGTGTAAATCTAATAAAACATGTACAGTATGAAAACCACAAAATAATTCTCTTAAAAAGTTTAAAGTTCTAAGTAATTGGAGAGACTATACGCTGGGATCAGAAGACTCAACAGAGTACCGATGTAAAATTTACCCAAATCGATGGAGAGATTTAACACAATTCCTGTCAAAATACATGCAGGATTTTTGCCACTATAGACAATATTATCTTAAAATTTATATGGAAAGGCAAAGTATCTAGAATAGCTAAAATAATTTTTTTTAAAGAATAAAGTGGAAAAACGAGTCTTCAAATTCAAGATATTATGTGGCTATAGTAATCAAGCCGGTTTGGTATTGTCAGAGGGTTAGACACATAGATAAAATGAAAAGACTATAAAATCCAGTAATAGTTCTATATAAATATGATCATCTAATTTTTAATACAAATTTATTGATGTAAAATTCACATATCATACAACTCATTTAAAATGTACAATTTAATTAATTTTTGTCCATTCTCACTTTTGCTACTGCACTGCAACGAACTTGAGAATATCTTCGTCACTCTCAAGAGAAATCTCAAATCTGTTAGCAATCACTCCTTTTCTTGCCCAATCATTTCTAGCCATAGGCAATCACTAATCTACTTTCTGTCTTCATAGATTTGCCTCTTCTTGACGTTTTAGATAAAAGAAATCATACAATATGTTTTCTTGTATCACTGGTTTATTTTATTCAGTGTAGTGTTTTTTAATTGCAACCATCTTGTAGCAGATAATAAAACTTCATTCCTTTTTATTGCCAAATAATATTCCATTGTATGGCTATACCACATTTTATTTAACCATTCATTGGTTGAAGTGCATTTGGGTTATTTCTGCTGTTTGGCTATTATGAAAGACACTGCTATGGACATTTGTGTACAATTTTTTGTGTGAACATGGTTTCTTTTTCTCCTGTGTATATACCTAGAAGTGGAATTGCTGGGTTATATGGTAAACCTGCATTTAGACATTAGGGAAACGAAAATTAAAAACAGAATTAGATATTACTACACATTTATGAGAATAGTTGAAATGAAAAAAATAGTGAAACAAATACTGGCAGAGATGCAGAGAAACTGGATGACTCGTGCATAGCTGATTGGAATGTTAAAGGAGACAGCCATTCTGGAAACAGTTTAGCAGTTTTTTAGCACGCAAAGATTTAGCTGCCAAATAATCCACAATCAATGATTGTAGTCTTGGGTATTTATCCCAGAGAAATGAAAACTTATGTTCACATAGAAACCTTTGCAAAATGCTTGTAGAAGCTCTATTCATAATTGACAAATGAGGGAAGCAACCCAGATGTCCTTCAATGAGTGAATGGTTAAACAAATGGCAGTATATTCATACTGTGGAATACTATAACTCATTGATCGAAGTGAAAAAAACCACGATGATAGAGGCAACAACTTGGTTGAACTTCCAGATAATTATGCTGAGTGAAAAAGCCAGTCTCCAAAGATGTCATACTATATGCTTTAATTTATGTAACATTGCTTAAATGTTAAATAAAAATTATTGAAATAGATTAGTGGTCACAAGGATATAAGGCCAAGGGAGTCGAGTGAGAGTGGTAGGGAAGTGGCTGTGCCTATAAAAGGACAAGTTGAGGGATTCTAGTAGTGATGGAAATCTTCTGTATCTTGAATGTCTCAATGTCAACATCATGATGGTAATGTTGTTTTACAAGATGTTACTTTGGAGAGAACCGGATAAATGATATGCAGAATCTCTCGGTACTGCTGACAATTATATGTAAAACTAAAATCACTTTAAAATTTCAAATTTAGTTAGTAAAAACGTGGATGATATCCCTCTGTGGTTTGGATAGAATGTCTATAAGTATCAGTTTGGTCCAGTAGCTAGTGATATCTGTTTCACTTGCTCAATGAATTACTGAGAGTGAAGTGTTGAATTCACTATATTTGTAGATTTCTTCATATCTCTTAAAATATACAAGTTTTTGATACATGTATTTTCAACCTCCATTGTTACTCAATACTCCTTAAGATAGTCTTTGTTCTGAAATATATTTTGTATGATATCAATATATATTCTTCAGTTTTTCTTTGTTAATGTTTTTTTGTATATCTTTTTCCATTCTTTTCCATTTATGCTACTTAGATCTTTAAGTGCAGGAACATAGAGATAGATTTTGTTTTTTATCTAATCCAATAATTTGTCACTTTTAGTTCATTTATTGAAATTGTTCATTTTTAATGTGATTATTTAAATGTTTCATTGAAAATCTACCAACTTTGGTTCTTACTTGTTACATCTGTTTTTTCTTTTTTCCTTATTTTCCATCATCTTGTTTTGATTCAATATTTTTTAATGAATCTGTGTTATCTCCATTATCGAATGATTATTAAATTCATTTTTAAAATATTTACAATATATACATACCTTTGATTAATCATAGTATGTTTTGAAATAATACCATTTCATCTTTAGCATAAGAACCTCATATCATATTCCTAACTCTTCCCTCCTATTCTTCATGGTTTTTTGTTACACATTTTTTTACATGTGTTGTAGCAATACAATATATTGATAATATGTTTTCTATCTACAGTTGCTTAACTTTTAAAATAGTATGGAAAACTACAGCCTATTTGCCAAAATCAACTCACCACCTGTTTTTTGGGTAAAGCTTTTTTGGAACACAGACACGGTTGTTAAGTTTTGTTTAATATATGTCTATTTTTACATTACAGTGGTGGAATTGAATAATTGCAACAAAAACTATATGGCTGGCAAAGCTTAAAATTATTTCTATCTTGCCCTTTATAGTAAGTTTACTGAACTTTGTTTCAGTTAAATTAAAAATAGGAAAGTGAGAAATTTTAAGTTTATTCATTCTATTTATTTCATTACTACACATCAAGTTCCAGAGGCTCTTTTCATCTTCTCCGGTAGAGGTACCAAGTCTAGCAAGGTACCTGCAATTACAGCTACCATCTGTTCAATTTTGTGGTGATTATCTAATAGCTACTATAAAAATCATTTTTGATGAAGAAGGAAAACAGGTGAATTGAACGTGAATATTGGAGGCAATTACACTTAGGAACTGGAAAAATAACCACAAAATTCTTTGTGCAAAATCATTAGACCTATTTTGAGGTATAGTTGGCCCAACATGCCAATTTTCAACTGGCTTTCACAGGCCTTATTTTAACTGGAGAGTCATTATGGAATTATACTTTTTGAATACTTAGTGTTTTTCATCTCAGAAGCTTTATCTAACAGTTCTTGAAAGTCTGAGCATTTTTCTTTCCCTAGTTAGCATTTATTTTGGCATATATTCTAAAGTAGGCTTTAGGATACTTTAGAGAAAAATCTGAAAAACATTTACTAAATAGGTTCATGGTGATATGCCAATGTCATTCTGCAGAAAGAAGCAGAATCTTTTCATCTGACATCATCTTTCTGCTTGAAACTCCTACAAAAATCATGCTTATTATAATCAATATCATTATTATATTTGTTTACCATAATCATTATCTACGTCATCATTAGACATGTTGAGCACTACAATAGTTGCCTATGGATTTACTCACTACTGGTAGTACCATCATCTTCTAATCATTATTACAGATTCCTATTGATCAAAACATTTCTACTCTACGCTGGCTTAATATTTTACCAGTTATGTTGATCTTACCCTTGATTACCCCTGAATCTCTAGATCTTACCACTGGTTACAAACTGTGGCATTTTGTCATCTGCCATTTAGTAATCGCATCGTCCTCTTTGATGCTATGGATCTTAGTTTCATGGCAACATCTTACACTGTCAACTCCAATCTTAGAGGTGAGATTCCACATAGCTGTTCAGTGATGAAAGTGCCCTCCTCAACATTTCTTAATACAAACCTTGGTAAAATATTCTATAGGCCCTCTCCAGGAATAGAATCAAATGGTGGTTCTAATTCTCACGTAGTAAATCTTCTGTAGCTTAATCACCTCCTTAAAACATCTGACACTTCTATGAATATTAAATCAAGAAAAATCTGCAACTCTACTTAATTTATAGGGCCATTGATATGTATAGTTTTTCAGGAGCCATTAATTAGATTATTAGGATTGAATCTCAGTACATCTTATTTATTTATTTTCTACTTTTTTATTGAAGTATAATTGACAGACAATATCTTATTTGTTTCAGGTATACATGATAGAATACATATATTTATGTACATTTATAATTACATATATTATATATATATTATATATGTATCATAATACATATTTGTATTACACATGTATTATAATTATATATGTATTATTATATATTTTATATATTTATATTTTTAAATTTATATATAATTTAGATTAAAATATTATGTAATTATATATTTTAATAATATATAAATATATTTAATTGTACATGCATACCACATATATTTATATACATTGCAGAACAATCACCACAGTAGACCTAGTTACCATCTGTTACCATATAAAATTGTTGCAATATTATTGAATATATTGTGTATGCTGTTCATTACATTTGCATTACGTTTGTTTTACACCTGGAAGTTTGTACCTCTTAATCCCCTTCATCTAGCCCACCCTCCATCCCCATCCTCCTCTGGTAACCACCAGTTTGTTTCCTGTATCTATGAGTCTTTTTCTGTTATGTTTTGGTTTGGTTTTTAGATTCTCTATATAAATGAAATCATGTGACATTTGTTTTTCTTTGTCTGACTTATTTCACTTAGCATAATACCCTCTAGGCCCATCCATGTTATCCCAAATGGCAAGATTTTCTTCTTTTTCATGGCTGAGTAATATTCCATTGTATATATACCACAACTTCTTTATCCATTCATCTATTGTTGGGAATTAGGTTGCTTCCATATCTTGGTTACTGTAAATAATACTGCACAGAACATAGGGTTACATACATCTCTTCAAATTAGTGTTTTTGTTTTCTTCAGATAAATACCTGCTGAAGGAGATCATAGCAGCATTCTTGCTAGGCTTTAAGCCTAGGAAAAATAAATTCCAAATGGGTCACTAGGAGACATGTGATCTGATACCAGATTGTTTGTGCATTGGAATCAAAGGCCAGAAGGGAATATCTTATCGAGCATGAAGGCAAGGGGCTTATGAATGCCTGGCCCTTGCAGGAACAGAATGCCATCTGCCTACCTTGCTGACTGTTCCTAAGATACTCCCCAAGGGAATGACCTGGGATGGGCTGGTATGCTTCCGGGGATGAAGAATAGAACCTTTGGACTTTGGCTTGCGTGCCCCTGAAGGCATGAATTCCTGCTATTGTACATGCTTGAGATTCTTTACCAGCAAATAAATATGTGGTGATCCGAACGACCTCACCTCAGACCTTGAGGCTGATGGTCTCCTGTCCCGTTGAATAATATAGATTGTGTTCTGTCTATTAAGTCCGTCCACCCCTTCGGCTGGCTGCCTAGCTGGTCTCGGCAGCAAATACCCAGAAGCGGAATTGCGAGATCGTATGGCAGTTCTATTTTCAATTTTTGGAGGAATCTCGATAGTGTTTTCCATAGTGGCTGCACCAATTTACATTCCCACCAACAACGTGAAGGGGGTCCCATTTCTCCACATCCTTGCCAACACTTTCATTTGTTGTCTTTTTGATAATAGCCATTCTGACAAGTGTGAGGTGGTATCCCATTGTGGTTTTGGTTTGCATTTCGCTGATGATTAGTGATGTTGAACATCTTTTCAGATGCCTGTTGGCTATATGTATCTTTTCTTTGGAAAATTGTCTATTAAAGTTCTTTGATCATTTTTTAATCAGATTGTCTGTTTTCTTAAGTTGAGTAAGTCCTTCATATATTTTTGATATTAGCGCCTTATTAGATATATGATTTGCAAATATCTTCTATTTAATAGTTTGTAATTTTTTGTTGTTGATGGTTTCCTTCACTATGCAAAAGATTTTTAGTTTGATATCATCCCATTTGTTTATTTTTCTTTTGACCCCTTTCCTGAGGATACCAGTCCAAAACAACATTGCTAAGAGCCATACTAAAGAGTTGACTTCCTATGTCTTCTCCCAGGAGTTGTATAGTTTCAGGTCTTACATTCAAGTCTATAATCCCATGGTACTTTAGCTACAACTTGCCAGATACTACATAGAATAAGTTACCAAATGTTAAGAAATTATCCTGTATTCAGCCTTCTATTTCACTAAACTTGCATGACGCTCTCAAGGTTGGCATATACTTTCTTGGCTCCTTTCAGTAAACGATAATTTGATGTGAAATTCTTTTATGTTTAAACTCTTTTATCCCAAAGCAAAAATGATACTTACTCATTTGGGCTGCACTGACGTTCAAGAGATGAATCTTTTTAAAGCTGCTAACTTGTTCTTACAAAGTGCCTTGAATTGGCTATTAATTTCCTTTTTTTAAATCTGGTTGTTCATAATGCCTTCTAATGCAGTTTAAATAAAGTGGATCATTTCACAATCATTAGAATTTTTATTACTAGCGTTCACTTGAGGTAGCAACTAATATACATTCCCATGCCTCATTTTTAACCTATTCCACCTCCCAATTAACCACAGGGAAATCTTTAGTAAGTATTATGCTAATGCAGACCAGTGTTTATCACTATCCTGCTTACCATCAGCAACAGGGTCCTTGCTGCTAAAAGCAAAACCTCCTTCTCAGTGCTTGCTTTCTAGAGCCACTATGGTTCCAATTGTCTTAATACAGATTCTCCAGAAAACAAAGACTGACTCAGTAAAATCGCGTGGAGTAAAATCCCAAGAAGCAGAAGTGAGGGACAGGGGAAACATAAAGCGAAGGAGGAGAGTCAAATGAAGATATTCTCTAGATTGTGGGTTGTTTAATGAAACAGCTCAGTTGCTGTTGTAGCAACATCTCCAAGATGTCATATAATCTACATCTCAGAAATGCACATTTAAAGGGAAGAAAGCCCAAAAGATTTATCCACTGGTCCTTTTTCTCATTTATTTTTATATTCTTTATCATTAATTTTATACTCAAGTACTTCCAGGAATTTTCCTAACCTCCTCCCTGTTTAAACGGCATATTTTCTCCATATACCTTAGGAGAATCACAAACATATTTTTCTGAAAGTGTTATAGAAATTAGACCTTGTGCAACTGAGTTAAGGTTGAGAGAAAGGAGGTAGTGGCAGGACTATGGGACTTAGGTATTCTCTGCCCATGTCTCATTATCTTCCTTGTGTCTCAAAGAACTTCTTGGGCTTCATCTCATATACAACCCTTGATTAATTTTACAGTGGGATGTCAGACAGTATCCTGACGATGATGGATAACACGGTTTGCATGGTAACATTTTGGCTTTTGGCCAAGCGTTCAGTCTACTACAAGCCAGAAGTTCTTTTGTCAAAATGTGACTAGAAAATAAAAAAGAGAAGAGGATTACATAATTTTTGTTCCAAAATCACAAAAAAATGCATTGTGCTTTACCTATCTAGGCCAGCCAAAATCTATCTGCTATAGGTATTTCAAGCACTATTGGATCCACTCAATAATATATTGCAAATGGCAGATCAAATTACTCGGCATTGTAAAAAAGCTGTGGATCCTTCTCTTGTATTGGTGTCCTTTCTAATTACTCAAAATGGGCAAATTTTCCAATTATTTAGAAAATGGGTTGGTGTAGTATATTGCAATGTGATATATTTTGCCTACAGAATCAAAAACGGCCAACCGGATTTTGTGTCTCTTTTTTCCTGATAAGTGAGGCCAGATCCAGCAACTTGTTCCTGACTTTGGAAAGGATATCTCAATATGTCAAAATCATTGAACTTCCTGGATTTTCTCCAATATCTCAGGCGTCTCAATTTTTAAGTGACTTATTTACAACCTGCTAACATGCAAGTGTTGAGTCAAATATCCAGATAAATTATTCCTTCTTGTTCACCATATCCAGTCAGCAAGATGTTCTAAGGAATGATGAAGGATCAAAAATCTGAGGACCACATTAGGATCAATGAACGGAAAGCTGATAAAGCTGTGAAGCAGAACAGTTTATAACTATCCTTGCCAGCTGAAGGCAAACCATTTTTTATGGTCTTTACTAACAAGATGGAATAAATAGAATTTGTCAAATCAATAGCTGCGTACCAAATATTAGGAAATATGTTGATTTTATCAAGGAGTAAAGAACACCTGATAAAGCAGCAGCAATTGGAAACACCACTTGATTAAGTTTCTGATGATACAGTCACCACTCAAGGTGAATTTGTCTTTCACATAGTTAAAAGAGGCAAGTTCAATGGAGATATTATAGGAATAAACATTTTAATTTCTTAATGGAAGAACTAATCCCTGCAATTTATTCATGAATGTGATATTGCTATCTGTGATAAGTTGAGAGACCCTATGGACCCACCATGTGATGGACACAAGTCAAAACTCCATTGATTCTGTGATCTTCATATGCTCCCACACTGACTAGTGAACCACAGCGGGATTTTGCTTCTCCAGATATTAATGTAGGTTCAGGACCAGTGTCCATTAATCCCCCAAGACTCTAGCTATTCCCCATCCCAATGCACAGTCTTGATGACAAATGATTGAATGTCCCTTTCAAGAAGACAAGTATGTATTTGGCTGTTTAGCAGGACCTTTCTTCAAGGAGATACAGCCTCCACTTCAAATGGCTCTAGGTTTCAGAAATGTCTCAAGATCAAATTCAGGAAGCACAATTCAACAGCAAAAGTTCCTGATGCCATTCCCAGCCTGCAGAGAATAGCCAAAACAGATCTTTTCCTGGTTTCTGGGTTCTCCTCATGAATATATTTATCATAGCCATTGTGAAGACAGTATTTTCTAGTTCCTCTGAGGATAGAGTTAGGGGCTAGTTGAACAGGTATTACTTGATAAATCCACTGTAACATTCTGTGCTCCCTGAAATCTTTGGAAATTCCCCTTTACATGGTTTTTAAGGAAATTATTGCCTTTCAGTTTCATTTTCTGAAAGACATCTTTGAGTCCCCCTTTCAGTCAACCAACAAAACAAATTGTTAGAGACACTCTCAAACACATTGAGTCCAGAATCTCTATTTAATGTCCTCATATTACAATTCAGCTTCATGCGAAGTCACATTTCTTCTCAGATCCAATACTCTTACATGTGTTCTCCAGATTTCTATCTGCTTAGTGTGGCAAATGCTTGCAGTTCTTTTTTTTTTTCTTTTTGCTGAGGAAGATTAGCTCACAGCTAACATCCTTGCCAGTCTACCTCTACTTTATATGTGGGTCACCACCACAGCATGGCTGACGAGCAGTGTAGGTCTGCGCCCAGGATCCAAACCTGCAAGCTCAGGCCACCAAAGTGGAGAAAGTCAAACCTAAACACTATGCCATGGGGCCAGCTCCCTAGCAACTCGTTTGGTTAGATTATTTTACTCTCTAGAACCTGTTGACATTCAAGTCCATTCATAGATCTAGAATTGTGCTTTCTCATACAGTTGACATTAGCCATATATGACTATTGAACATGTGAAAGGTGGCAAATGCAATTGAAAGACCAAATTTTAATATTTATTTATTTTAATTAAAGTTTAAAATCTAGATCAATATAAAATATTTGTCAGATGAATACAATGTTTTGTTTTGATCTTATAAGACTCCATTTCATTTCAGACATTGAAAATTTAGTGTACAAAATAAGATGTGTTTTAAGCATAAAATACTGAATTAAGAAGACATTTTGACGATTTAAAGGATTTAAAATATTTCACTGATATTTTATATTGATTTTATATTTAAATAATTTGTGGATAGGTTAAGTAAGATTAAATATTCTCTTCAATTTCATTGTTATATTTTAGCCTGTATAGTGTGGTTACTAGAAACATTTAATTATGTAGGTGACCCACATTTCACTTCTAATGGACACCGTCAATCTAGAAGCAATGAGGAGGGTAGGAGTCATTCATGGGATAGATCAGCAATCCATTTCAGGTCAGCCCCCTTAGGAGAAGGTACTGCATTTTCTTCAGACAGGGGAGACTGTCAGCCTCAGACAAGAGAAGAGCTACGTCTAATCGTAAAGGAGTTTTGGCAAAACTCAGGATTTGCTTTATGGGGATCTACTCACATAACCCCATTCCAATTTTTAGAATTCTAATTCTTCTCAGTAGATAGCCTGATAGAAGATGAATATTCCTGTAGGTTAGTCAAAAATGCTTTCCATTTCCTTACCTGGACCTTGCACTGGGAATTTAACACACTGACTTCATTATTGCCTTTATTCAGGTTCCCCAGCTTATTCATCACAAAAAGACAAATCCATAATCTTTTTTCTTCTTGCTAAAATCTTTGGCAGAAATACTTGGACACACAAAACCTTGCCTTCTTTAAGCACCTGGCTACAGAGGTCTAAAGGTGATAATGCACATAATAGTTTTGTCACTGCATTCCATAGACCACTAATGTCCCCTTTACCAATAGAAGCAAGTGTCTTAATATCCTTAAAGCTAATCAGATAAGGAACCACTTCCAAACTCTCATTCTTAAGAAATGATTGTCAAGGAATCACTTTTAGTATCTATATTTATGTCAGTTTGAGTTCAATGAAGGAACAGAGCTACTATGAGTATTAAGGAATAAAGAATTTATTTCAGGAGTTAGATACAACTATGGAAGGAGCTAGAAAAGAAAAGATCTGAAAACAGATTTACCAGCCAGATTAGGCATGTATGAATGAGTTGGTGTTTGCAGAAAGCTAGGTACATGCGACCTTTGGATTATAAAGGGCATAGGTTAGTAATTTATGGAAGGTGGTTTGCTATTCATGGCTATTGCCTCTGTGTATTTGCAGTAAAATATCATCATTTTTTGTCACCAGGGCTGGTATCCATGGAGAAGCAGACATGGAGCTAAGGAAAGTGAGGAGAAATTAGAATCCTCTGGTGTCATCGTGTTTATCTGTCACTGCCTGTGAACAACGTTAAACTGCAGAAAATAAGGGCTGCTGTTTTACATCTGCTCCCAGAGCATAAGCATATTTCTCATGTGACCAATTCTAAACTGGAAACTTACAGGGCAGGGAATTGTGGAGAACGGTGTTAGTTAGCTCAGTAGTCACAGCACAAAATCACCAGGGAGCATTTCATCACCTGTGCTTCTCCAAGTGAGGAGCACAACTAATTTTCCCTGAATAGTTTAAGGAATTGGAGACACTGTTTATTAATTGATAGTAAATGAATCAAAGAAAAAATTAACTCAAAATTCCATCTGGGTATTTTTAACTCTGGCAAAGTGACAGCATTTTTTTTCAAATTATTTTATAGAACAAAAAGAGTAAGAAAATTATAGAAGGATAATCAGGTCTAAAAGTTAATAAAATATATTATAATTCTGTAGTGATCAAAACATTGTGATACTGGTTGAAGAATAAACAGACAAGCAGATACATTGATAAAAAGCAGATGTGTACATATTGAAATTTAATTTGAGAAGGAATCAAATCAAATCAATTCCCAAGTGACAAATTATTAAACAAAATATACTCTAAAAAGAAATTAGAAACAGTAACAGAAAAATATGTAATTTTCCTAATTTTCATTTTACACCAATATGAAGTGCATATAGATTAGAATTAAATGTAAAAATGAATTCACACACACACACAGACACACACACCAATAAAACAGATGTTGATGTATAACAAAGCTATGCAGAAGTCATAAGCATGAAAGGGATAGAAGACTGTGTCATAGGTAATAAAATCAGTGTGATTTCATTTAAAAATTTATTCTACCATATGAAAATAAGCTTTAAATATAAAGACTTTACAGGAAAGTGTTAATATGTTGTGAGCTTAAAGGATTTATGGAACAAGACTTTTAAGAAGCAAGGCAGAAAATTTGCGGGAGGGAAGGAAATTCCAGTAAATAAGAAACATAATACAAGAAAGTAAGAACACGGTTTATTTAATGAGTAACCTACAATCTAACAATTCTACTTTTTTTTAAAGAGTGACACCTCAGCTAACATCTGTTGCCAATCTTCTTTTTGTTTTTTCTTCTTCTTCTTCTTCTCCCCAAAGGCCCCCAGTACATAGTTGTATATTCTAGTTGTGAGTGCCTCTGGTTGTGCTATGTGGGACGCCGCCTCAGCATGGCCTGATGAGCAGTGCCATGTCTGCGCCCAGGATACAAACCGGTGAAACCCTGGGCCACTGAAGCAGAGCGCACAAACTTAACTGCTCAGCCACGGGGCCAGTGCCAACAATTCTGTCTTTAAGGGTAGAAACGTTAGAAATTTTTCTAATATGCACAAAAACTGTTCATAAAAATGTCATAAGATGGATACTAAATTAAAAATAACTAAACAATTTTATATATCATCAAAGATGTAGGGATATATAAAATGGGAATGAAAAATTCTGCTACATTTTAAAAGGAAATAACTGTATCCCATTCGCATCAGCATAGACAGATCTCTAAATTTACTATTAAGTGAAATAATTTTCTGTGAAATGATACACAGTGCATTACTATTTACATGAATTAAAAATTACAATTTCAAGCCCCCCACAAAACTATTGAATTTGAAATGATAAATTTAGACTCTAAGAAAGAGAAAAAAAAAAAATGTGATAGTCATTCCTGTCTCTGAGGATAAGAAAAAAACTGCAACTGAACTGCAGTTGCAGTCATGGGTCATTTCAACTTAAATGTCTCATGTGTTTGACTAAGAATAACATTTAAAAGGCCAGTGCCATGATACAGTGCTTAAGATTGACACGTTCTGCTTTGGCAGGCCGGGTTCTCAGGTTTGGATTCCAGGTGTGGACATATATCACTCATCTGCCATGCTGTGGTGGCAACCCGAATACAAAACTGAGGAAGATTGGCACAGATGTTAGCTCAGCGTTAATCCTCCTAAAGGGAAAAAAAGGGGGTGGTGGGAAAGAAAGGCAATAGATGTCAGCTCAAGGCAAGAAAAACATTTAAGATAAATAAATCAAAGTTATAATGTTCTTTAATTCCATGTTATGAGAACAGAAGTATTTGTTATATGTTTCCTTGTCTTTTGTTAACTGGGAGAAAATAATAGAACTTAAAAATTGGGGGGAAAAAAGCAGTGTTAGCAAATGTAATGATAAGAAAGGTCATTGCTTGAACTACTGACTCTCACTCCAAATTTACTAGTACAAACAGTTCTTGCTTCCATAACAGGAATTTGTCTTTGAACTTGAAATATTGTGAATATTATTCAAATTATAGAATCAATAAGGAAACAACATCAAATCCTCTGGAATGCAATTTGGCAGAAATAAAATTTAGACAGAAAAAGTCTTTCAGGCAATAACACACTAGATTTTCTTGCAGCATCAAAATACTTGGTAAACAAAGGAGGTTGAAATCACTATTTTTTAGTTAAGGCACAGAGCACTCGTTCTCGAATCTGTTTGGTCCTCACACCATAAATGATGGGGTTAAGTGAGGGTGGGATAACCAAATAGAGGTTGGCAACCAGAATGTGAACATAGTGGGGTATGTTGTGTCCAAAGCGGTGAGTGAGGAAAGAGAAGACTGAGGGGATGTAAAAAACACAGAGGACTGCAACATGGGAGCCACATGTGCTTAGGGCTTTTAGCCGTGCATCTTGTGATGGGAGGTGGAAGACAGCACGGAGAATGTAAACGTAGGAGATGCCAATAAGGACTAGGATCAGAAGAAAGACAGAAACTACAAAGAGCCCATAGATAGCATTGATACGGATGTTTCCACAGGACAATTTTGCAATGCCCATGTGCTCACAGTAGGAATGAGCTATTATATGAGCCTGACAAAAGGGTAGACGGTAGATGAGATAGATCATGGGAAGTGTAAGAAAGACTGGGAAAATTACAATGTATAAACTGATTCCCATCAGCACACGGGATGTCAAGATGGTCGTGTAGTGGAGTGGAGCACAGATCGCCACATAACGGTCAAAGGCCATGGCCACCAGGACCACAGCCTCCATGCCAGTGAAGGCATGGATCAAAAACATCTGGGCCACACAAGCTCCAAAGTTAATCTCATGAGCATTAAACCAGAAGATACCCAGCATGCGGGGCACAGAGGTTGTAGAAAGGGCCAGATCAATTGTTGAAAGGATGGCTAGAAAGTAGAACATGGGTTCCCGGAGCATGTGTTCCGTCTTGATGACGAGCAGAATTGTGGCATTGCCCAGTAAAGCCACAAGGTAAGCAGAGCAGAAAGGAAGGGAGATCCAGACATGGACCTCTTCGAGACCTGGGATTCCAATGAGGAAAAATGTGGCCGGGTGAAAAATGCTGCTGTTGGAATAAAATATCCTTCCAAATGACAGATTAGGAGAAGTGGTCATTCCTAGAAGGAGAAAAAAAAAGCTTTGAACAAAAAGTGGTCCTTAAAATGATAAGCTTAGTGCTTCAATATATAGTGAAAATGAAAATAATTGCAATTTGGAAGGGCATATTAATGTAATTCTTTATTCTAAATCAAACTATTCTCATTTGAACAGTCTAGTCTCAAAGATCTTAATCCTTACACAAGTTTAATCCTAATTATTTTTAACATATAGGCCTCATCAGCAAGCTCATGGCAGAATTATAAGACATAGAACTTTATATTCATCATGGAATAATTTAATATGCACCATACCTTTTGTGAAGTCCCTATCTGAAGAGGGAAACATGAAAAATCAAGGATACACATATGGAAATGCAGATATAAATCCAGAGACAGGTGAGAACACAAATTCACAGGCACAAATATACAACACACTTCCATGATTAGAAAATGCAGGAAGTCTCTAATGATTTGGTCATCATTTATTGACATAGCGAAAATACCAAGATCAAGCCTAATATCCTGTGAATAAGACAGAAAGACAATATCAGAGGTATACATTATCACAAACAAAAGCACAGACACTCTGGGATGACTGCCCAGGAGGACACACAGGCTGGGTCATATATTTGTGTGCTTGAGCGAACCCAGAGAGAAAGATAATAATAAACTTTTGGTAGATTTTCATTGATGTCTCTATTTTCCCAAGACCATCCCATTTCATAGCGGCTCATTTAATATTATGGTGGTGATGGTTTTAGTGGTATGTGAAAGCTTCTTCATTCTCTCTCCACTCCACATTCATAGCTCTGAGAAATCCTCCTAATTTTACCATTGCTACAGAACTAAGATGTACTGGGTTCACTCCTTCTGCCTAAGTCACTGTAGATGTGGTTAGAGGACAACCTAGAAAGCCTCAGGTGGTTATAGACCTGGGGAAGGCATTTCTGAGTAACACAAAGATCTATGGAATACAAAATCTAATTGGAGAGGGAATTCTTTTCTGTAATTGTCTAAAGGAAATAGGGAAGGATGCTTTGTCAATGCCTTCAAAACGATGAATAAGCAATCAGGCTCTCATAAACTCAAATGTCAAAATAAAAGGTCTTTCCTGGGTCTCCAACTCGACGCAGAGTGGATCAAGCTCAGAATAAAGTAGCACAGACTCCCGTGTTTATCCTTACATAGCTCCATATTTCTGGGGAAAATGTATCAAGGTAAAAAAAGAAAATAAATGGTATAACCAGTGTGAGATTAGAAGAAAGAGACAAAGAAAAAGAAAGAAGAGTTGTATTTTGCAATGCCTCCCTTATTTCTGTTTTTTAAAAGCTGAAACATCCAGGTAATGGCTGCTACCTGGCTGTAGCGGGATGTTGGCTAAGAAGAAGCCTTCTAGACCCCCGGATGCATACTTTGGGTTCATCCTGGAAATAAGCTCTCAGTAATATGCCGCTGCTCACCTCACACTTTCATCGTGCTTCCAAAGGCCATTTCATCCCCTATAACCCATGGCAGAAGCAGAAATTATACTTTATCAACTGACTACAACAATCATTTTGTAGAAACATTTTAAATGCCTTGGATTTCTAGATATTTTCAAGGATACCCAGCCTCCATGTGAAAGTTGCAGGCTTTTTCCCGCTGTGAGATTCAGAAATTGGACCACATGATGTATATCTCATCAGGTCCAGCAGTTCTCAGCCACCTTTGATTCTCTCTCTTCCTTTTGACTGCAATACAGACCTAAATCAAAAAAAAAATTCACCTGTGATGCTTCTTCATTCTTCCACAAGAATAGAGATTTGAGGAGAAAGTCAAGCATTAAAGCTCCACGTCCCTTTTCTTGTAGAGTCTATGGAAAGTGGTTTTATGTTAAGGCTCCAGCTGCTTATGCCACTGGAGAAACTGAGTTAATTCAGTTTTCTACCATAATGGTGCCCTGAGATTGAATCCTCTGAGGTTCCTGACAAAACTGATAAACTATGATTCAGAAAAACAGAAGTCCCAGAGGGGGCCAGCCTGGTGGCGCAGAGGTTAAGTTTGCACGCTCTGCTTCTCAGAGGCCCAGGGTTCCCTGGTTCGGATCCCGGGTACGGACGTGGCACCGTTTCGCAAAAGCCATGCTGTGATAGGCATCCCACGTATAAAAAAACAAAACAAAACCAGAAGCCCCAGAAAAGTGATGTGGATAGGGATTTCTCTAGAGGAAATCCCACATATGGGATAAAACCACACAGATATAATCATTTATATATGGCATAAAGATAGATACATTTCATCTCCTCCAAAGTTCTATCTTGCAGCCAAATTCTTTGGGTTATTGTTTCCAGATACAATAATATTTAATCCATATTCTAAGCTCAAACATAACAACCTGGCATAGGAGACTCCATATTCAGCCTTAACTCTCACTGTCCCCCTTCACTGACCGTGTGTTTTGGGTTCACTGAACACTTAGATCTAGGGATTCAGATCTGTGAGCCTTTGATCTCACCATCCTTTGTCCCTCATTGTTCCTCTCACTCTTCCTCCTTGACAGTTTTCCTTATCTGTGTCACAGAGGCCATACAGGTAAGTGATAAAAATATCTAATCTTGGGGGCCGGCCCTGTGGCCTAGTGGTTGAGTTCGGCACACTCCGCTTTGGTGGCCAGGTTTGGTTCCTAGGTGTGGACCTACACCGCTTGTGGGCAGCAAGGCTGTGGCAGCGACCCACATGCAGGATAGAGGAAGTTTCACTCAGATGTTATCTTAGCACATATCTTCCTCGGTAAATAAAATAAAAAATATACATAATTCTGAAATTGGTCTGAATCAGTTCTCATACTGGATCTCCCATGTAGTATCTAGGTCACCTTGAGTGATTTACTAATCATCTCTGCGTCTCAGTTTCCTCAAATGGAAAATTAGGGATGATAATAGTACCAACAGCATAGCGCATTTTGAGGAATAAATTGAGTAGTGAATATCAGGCGCTTAGTACAATACATGGCACATTTTCATTGGTTAATTAAAATAGAATTTAACTCACGACACTACCTGATATACTTTTGATATAAGCTAGATTGAGGAATCCCTCATGCCTCTAAGTCTAAATAGCATTTGATCTGAGCGTTCTCATTTATCTTAAACATTTTCCTTCATTTTTCAGTCAAATAAATACATATTTCTCGTTCTCACTCAAATAGAATCATTTCGAGTGGAAGAATTCTACCTCTTTACTACACACTTGAGAAGACATCTTAGGCAATGCCTTGAAAAACCACGATCAGTTTGAAGAGCTAAAGAACAGACTACAGAGCATAAGGTTAAATCCTTTTTTTGACTCTTGTATTTCCATTATGTCACACAAACCTTAAAATTGAATCTCTGACAATTTAAAATTGTATACATATACATACATATCTTTGAATGTGGCTTTTTCTTGGATATTGTGTGCATACGACTAAATTCTATGAGAATTAATTTTAAGAAATATTAGGCAAGCCTGTGCCCCTTATTCTGTGAATGAAGAAGCATCTACTCCTGAGCTGCTGCTGATAGAAGTCTCAGGACCATGACAAGAGCCAGACTCAGGATAAAGAGGAGTGTCAGAATGGTAACTCCAAAATAGTGCTAGAAATTTATTCCTTGGTGACAAAAGAATCAGATCAACTTCTTGGTGACATGGAGCTTAGAACAATGTTTCTGCTTTGTTTTAATGTGAGTCAAAATTTCCTTTAATATTTTAGTAAGTTAAGTAAGATCAGATTTTCTTTTGCTTATAATTTGAATTTTCATAAAGATACACACTTAATCCCTTTTTTTCCTGTGAGATCTTCCTACCAGGAGTATATGTTCAAAGTACTTTTTATGCTAACTTCTTTAATCTTTAGAACAGCCCTATGGCATAGATAACATGCTTATTTCCATTATACAGATGGAAAACTTGGGCTATAGAAAAATTTAGCTAATTTCCAAGGGCTGTGCGTCTAGAAAGTAACAGAGATGGAATTTGAACCCAAATGTCTGATTCTAAAATCTATGCTATTAGCTATCCCACATGGTCTTGAGGGGCAAATAATAATTTTAAATAAAACGTCTGAAATGACAAGAGACTGGGTATCTTAAACAGAGCTTTTTTATCCTATTAGGTGAATTTATGTGGGAGAAATAATTAGGCAGTGAAGATTCTTGTTTATTTCATTCTTGTTAACTCAGTAATGTGGGACTGTCTCATTACGAGGTATATGTTGATTATTTTAATTTACTTTTCACTGACTTAGGCTTTATTTTTCTAAATCCAAATTCAATAAAGTATTAAATTATTTAGCTTGAACCTAAGATATGTAACGGAGTGCTTTCTTCAAAGTTATATTACTTCCTTATAGGTAAACATTTTATTTTAAAACAAATAAAAGATTTAGGCTGCAAGGATAGACAAGATGGCCTAGAGCAATTTTCCCTTTCTCCTTTCTCCTCAGCATCCTGACAGTGGCACAGGAGACAACCAAAGGAGAACTCTGAAAAGTGGCAAGATGAGGTGAGCAGGTTTAGGACCCTAAGACTGGAGGAACAGCACACTTGTAGAGCATGTCGTGTCCCCCATCCAACTGAAGAAGACCACTCAGACCCAATGTTTCCTCACTCCCGACTTAGCAACAGAATGCGGCCTAGGTAGGCTCATTCCTTCTCAAACAGCTAAGATTGTTTCTAGGTATGTATTTTAATTTACCTATTTCCCTTTTTATCTTCTTAAAATGCCTTTTATCACTTTTTACAGACCTGTGTTAATATATGGGATCATTTTTTCTTATCCTGAAGACTTCTTGCTAATATTTCCTTTAATACAGCTCTGCTGGCATAAAATGATCTCGGTTATTGTATTTCTGACATTGTCTTTATTTTAAATTCATTTTTCTCAATTTTTATTTTTTAGATTCTGATAGCTTTTAAGAGGTATAATGGACATACAATTTTTTTTTCAAATTTTAATTGTATATTTTGAGAAGTTTTAACATATTTATACACCTGGGCAACCATCACTACAATTAAGATGATGTATCACACACAAATGTATTCTGATGTCACTTTGCAATCCTTCCCTCCTGTCCATCTCTAACTCATTCCCATGTCAGTCATCTGACACTCCCATGTCAGTCATTATAAGGTAGTTTCGATTTTCTATAATTTATCTGAATAAAATCACACTATAAGTATTATTTTTGAAGTAACGGCCTTATTGAGATATAATTCACATAAAATGAAATTCACTATTTTAAAGTGTACACCACAAAATTCCTCGTGCAAAATGATTACACCTATTTTGAGGGATATTTTACCCGAAATACCAATTTTCAACTGGCTTTTATGGGCTTTATTCTAACTGGAGAGTCACTGTGGAATTATGCTTTTTGCATACCTAGTATTTTTCATCTCAGAAGATTTATCTAACAATTCTTGAAAGTCTGAGTATTTACCTTTCCCCAGTGAACATTTATTTTGGCAAATACCTTCAGGGTACTTTAGAGAAAAATTGGAAAAAAAATGCTTACTAAATAGGGTCATGGTGACATGCAAATGTCATTCCGCAAAGAGAAGCTGACTCTGACCCATGGACATTGTCCAATGGAACTACATGAGCGACCAAGATTTTCTATTTTCCATGTGACATCACCTTTCTGCTTGAAACGCCTACAAAATCATTATTATCATTATCATCATAATAATTATTTATCATAATCCTTATCTACATCATTATTATATACGTTGAGCACTACAGTATTTGCCTATAGATTTATTCACTACTGCTAATACCATCATCTTCTAGCCATTATCACAGATGCCTCTTGATCAACACATTATGATTTGTACTCCAGGCTTGCTAAATATTTTTGCAATTATGTTGATTTTACCCCTCATAACAAAACGTAGCATTTTGTCATCTGCCATTCAAGATTCCCATCATCCCGTCATCCTCTTTGATGCTATGGATCCCAGTTTCATGGCAATGTCTTCTACTGTCAAGTCCAGCCTTAGAGATGAGATTCCACATAGGTATTCAGCGTTAAAACTGCCCTCCTCAGCATTTCTTTATGCCTTAGTGAACCGAACCTCCTACGGGCCTTCACAAAGAACAAAAGCATATGGTGGTTCTAATTCTTACATAATAAATCTTTTTTGGCATAACCACCTCCCTAAGACTTCTAACTCTTCTCTAAATACTAAATCAAGAAAAATCTGCAATTCTACCTAATTTATAAGGCCATCAATGTGAACAGTTTTTCAGGAGCCATTAAAATAGGTTATTACGATTGAATCCTGGTACTCTTTGTTTATTTTTTACTTTTTTATTGAAGTATAATTGACAAACAATATCCCATTTGTTTCAGGTGTATATCATAGTGTATATATGTCTATATACATTCATATAATTATAAATATATATAACTGTATATTTTAATATATATTTATACATGTTCAATTTATATTTATATATGTTATATAATTATAAATTTTATAATATATAATTGCACATATATAAATATATTACCTATATTTATATACATTACAAAATGATCACCATGATAAGTCTAGCTACCATCTGTCACTATATAAAATTATTACAATATTGTTAGCCATATTCCCTATGCTGTACATTACATCACAATGACTTATATATATCTTATAATCAGGAGTATGTACCTCTTAACCTCTTTTATCTATTTCATCTGTCTTCCAATCCTGCCCAAATCTGGTACCCAGCAGTTTGTTTTCTTTATCTGAGTCTCTTATTGTTTTGTTTTATTTGTTCATTTGTTTTGTTTTTTAGATTCCACATATAAGTGTAATCACTTATATTTCTTTTTTTATTTTAAAGATTGGCACCTGAGCTAACAACTGTTGCCAATCTTCTTTTTTTTTTTTTTTTCTGCTCTATCTTCCCAACCCCCCCATACATAGTTGTATATCTTAGTTGCAGGTCCTTCTAGTTGTGGGATGTGGGACGCCGCCTCAATGTGGCCTGACGAGCGGTGCCATGTCCATGCCCAGGATCCGAACCCTGGGTTGCCGCAGTGGAGCGCACAAACTTAACCACTCGGCCACGGAGCCAGCCCCTGAAATCACTTATATTTCTTGTAATATATTTGTTTTTCTCTGTCTGACTTATTTCACTTAGCAAAATATGCTCTAGGTCTACCCATGTTGCAAATGGTAAGACTTCATTCTTTTTATGGTTGAGTAATATTCCATTGTATGTATATACGTATATATACATATGATGACTTCTTTATCCATTCATCTATTGATGAAAACTTAGGTTCCCTCTATATCTTGGCTATTGCAAATAATTCTGAAATGAAGATAGGGTTGCATAATAATCTCTTTAAATTACATGTTTTGTTTTCTTTGGATAAATACCCAGAAGTGGGAATGCTGGATCATACAGTAGTTCTATTTTTATTTTTCTGAGGAATTCTCATCCTGTTTTCCATAGTGTCTGCAGCAATTTACACTACCACCAACAGTGTACAAGTGTTCCTGCTTCTTCACATCCATGCCAACACCTGTTATTTCTTGTCTTTTTGATAATACCAATCTGACAAGTGTGAGGTGGTACTTCATTGTGGTTTTGATTTGCGTTTCTATGATGATTAGGAATGCTGAGCATCTTTTCATGTGCCTATTGGCACGTCTGTGTATCTTCTTTGGAAAAATGTCTATTCACGTCCTCGACCCATTTTTTTAATTGGGTTGTTCGGTCTTTTGATATTAAGCTGTGTAAGTTCTTTATATATTTTGGATATTAGCCCCTTACTAGAGGTATGATTTGCAAATATCTTGTCCTGTTCATTAGGTTATCTTTTTGTTTTGTTGGTGGTTTCCTTTGCTGTGCAAAAGCTTTTTAGTTTCATATAATCCCGTGTGTTTATTTGTGCTTTTGATGCCCTTGCCTGAGGATACCAGTCCAAAACAATGTTGTTAAGACTGATATCAAAGAGCTGAGTGCCTATGTTTTCCTCTAGGAGTTGTATGGTTTCAGATCTTACATTCAAGTCTGTAATCCCAGGGCACTTTAGCTTCAACTTGCCAGATACTATGTAGAATAAGTTACCAAATATTAAGAAATTATCCCGTATTCAGCCTTCTATTTCCTCAGACTTGCATGACACCCTCAAGACTGGCATATACTTTCTCGGCTTCTTTCAGTAAATAATAATTGGATGTGAAATTCTTTCATGTTTAAACTCTTTCATTCCAAAGCAAACACGACACTTCCTTATTTGGGCTGTGCTGAGGTTCAAGAGATGAATGTTTTTAAAGCAACTCACTTGTTCTCACAAAATGCCTTGAATTGGCCATTAATTGGCTTTTTAAAATCATGTTATTCATAATGTCTTCAAATGCAGTTTAAATAAAGTGGAACGTGTCACAATCTCTATAATTTGCATTATCAGCATTCACTTGAGGTAACAACTACTATACATTTCATTTTTAACCTACACCTCCTCCCAATTAACCACAGGGAAATCTCTAGCAAGTATTATGCTTTTGCAGACTGGTGTTTATCACTATCCTGGTTACCACCAGCAATAGGGTCCTTGCAGCTAAAAGCAAAACCTCATTCCGAGTGCTTCTTTACTAGGGCCACCATGGTTCCATTTGTTTCAGTATGAACTCTCCAGAAAACAAAGCCTTAGTCAGCAAAATACCATGGAATAAAATCCTAGGAAGCAAGAGTGACGGACAGGGGAGGGATAAAAGGAAGGAGGAAAGTCACTTTGAGGATGTAGTTTCTAATCTGTGGTTGTTTAAGGTAATTGCTCGTTTGATCTTGTAGCAACATCCCCAAGACATTGTATAAACTACATCTCAGAAATGTACATTTAAAGAGAAGAAAGGGCTAAAGATTTATCCACTGGTCCTTTTTCTCATTTATTACGTGTATACTTCATGGCAATTTTATGTCTAAAACTCCCTTCAGGAATTTTTCTAACCTCCTGCCAATTTAAATGGCATAATTCCCTGATATGTCTTGATAGAATCACAAGCAGATCTTTGTAAAAGCATTTATTGTAAAGTGAAAATTACTTTTTTATCTCCTCACTAGATTGTATACTCAATTCTTATACAAACTATTTCCTTTAAGATTCAATGAGGAAGGTAGAACCATTATGACTAGTACAAAATGAAGAATGCATTATAGAAATTATGCCTTATACAATTGAGCTAAGGATGAGAGAAAGGAGATAAGGTGTCAGGACTGGGAAATTTGGACATCTCTGCCCATTCCTCATCCACTTTCCTTGTGACTAAAGGCCTCCTTGGGCTTGATCTCATACACAACATTTGTAATTCATGGTGAAGTTGTTCTGCAATTAACTTCACAGTGTACTGAGTCGCAGAGCATCCTGACGATGATGGGCTACACAGTTTGAGTGGTAACAGTTTGGCTTATGGTCAAGTGTATAGTCTGCAAGGATGAGGTAGCAAGCCAGATGCTCTCTTGTTAAAAGGAGATGAGAAAAAACAAGAAAAAGGAGAAGAAGATTGTATAATCCTTTTTGCAAAATCACAAAGATTTGCATTGTGATTTACTTATCTAGGCCAGCCAAAATCTCCCTCTCGGCTATAGACACTTCAAGCACTATTGGATCTGCTGGATCCTATGTCGCAAATGGCAGATCAACTTGCTTGGCATTGTAGAAATGTTGCAGAGCCTTCTCTCTTATTGTCATCTTTTCCAACTATTTAGAAAATAGATTGGTGTGCCATACTGAAACGTAATATGTTTTGCCAACAAAATCAGAAGGGGCCAACTAGTATTTCGGTCTCTTTTTTAGTGGTAAATATGTGGAGATCCAGTAACTTGTAGTTGACCTTGGAAAGGCTATCTCAATATGATCATGATCATTACACCTCCTAGAAATTTCACCAGTGTGTCAGGCTCCTGAATTTTTAAGGATTTTATTTACAATGCACTAACATGCAAGTGTTTAATAGAGTTCTAGATAAATTTCCTTTTTGTTCACCAGATCCAGTCAGAAAGATTTTCTAAGGAATGACAGAGGATCAAAATCCCTGAGGACCACATCAGGACCAACAGATGGAAAGTTGATAAAGCCTTGAAGCAGAACAGTGTATTATTATCCTTGCCAGCTGAGAGCAAACAACTTCCATGACTTGTACTAACGAGATGGAACAAAAAGCTTTTGTCAAATTAACAACAGCATATCAAATGTTAAGGAGTATGTTAATTTGACCCAAAACTATAGAACATCTGAAAAAGCAGCAGCAATTGGAAACACCACTTGATTAAGTTTATGATGACAGAGTCACCACCCAAGATTAATCTGTCTTTCACGTAGTTAAAAGAAGCAAGTTCAATGGAGATATTTTACGTATAAACATTTTATTTTATTTTTCTTTTTTTGAGGAATATTAGTCCTGAGCTAACATCTGCCATGAATCATCCTCTTTTTTGCTGAGGAAGACTGGCCCTGAGCTAACATCCGTGCCCATCTTCTTCTGTTTTATATGTGGATGCCTACAACAGCAAGGCTTGATGAGCAGTGCTAGATCCATGCCTGGGATCTGAACCAGCAAACCTCAGGCCGCTGAAGCAGAGCACACGAACTTAACTGCTACACCATGGGGCCAGCCCCAACATTTTAATCTCCTAATGGAAGAACTAATCCCCACAATTTATTCATGAATGTGTTATTGCTCTCTGTGATAATTTCAGAAAACTTATGTGCCCACTGTGACTTGGACAAAAGTCAAAATTCCATTGATTCTGTGATAACTGTATGCTCCTACACTCACTATTAACCAGTGTCATCTTGCTGCTCCAGATATTAATGTTGATTCAGGACGAGAGTCCGTGAATCCCCCAAGACTCTGTCCGTTCCCTAATCCCCAACAGTCTTGATGACAAATGATTGCATGTCCCTTTGAGGAAAACCAGTACATATTTGGCTGTTTAGCAGGATCCTTCTTCAAGGAGACACAGCCTCCACTTCAATGGCTTCTCAGTTTCAGAATTGCCTCAAGATCAAATTCAGGAAACACAGCTTGACAGCAAAAGTTCCTGATGTCATTCCCGGCCTGCAGACCATAGCCAAAACAGATCTTTTCCTGGTTTCCTGGTTCTCTTCATGAGTAGGTTCATCACAGCCATGATGAAATACTTGTTTCCTAGGTCCTCTGAAGATAGAGATAGGGACTGATTGAGCAAGTATTACACAATAAATCCACTCTAACGTTCTGTACTCCCTGAAGTGTTTGGAAAGTCTCCTTCATAGTTTTTTCAAGGAAATTCTGGCATTTCAGTTTTGTTTACTGAATGCCATCTCTGAGTCCAGGTTTCAGTCAACCAAGCAAACAAGCTGTTAGAGCCACTCTCGAACACATTGAGTCCAGGATCACTATTTAATGTCCTTATATTACAATTCTGCCTTATGCAGCATCATACTTCTTCCACTTAGATCTAATACTCTTACACGTGTTCTCCAGGTTTCTATCTGCATAAAGCGGCAAAGGCTTGCAAGTTTTGTAGTTAGTATATTTTACTCTCTGGAGCCTGCTGACATTTGAGTCCAGCTATAGGTTTAGAATTGTGCTTTCTCATACGGTAGACACTAGCCGTATATGTCTACTGAACATGTGAAATGTGGCAAATGCAACTGAGGAAACGAATTTCAATATTTATTTATTTTCATTAAGTTTAAAATCTGAAGCAATATAAAATATTTTAGTTAAGTATGTTTTCTTTTGTTTTTGTAAGCCTACATTTCATTTTAGCAATTGAAAATTTAGTGTACAAAATAAGATGTGTTTTAAGTGTAAAATACTGGATTAAGAAGACTTTGAAAATCTAAATGATATAAAATATTTCATGGATTTTTTTATATTGATGTTATGTTTAAATAAATTTTGGATATATTAAATAAGATTATATATTATATTTAATTTCATTGGGTTTTTTTAACTTTTGTAATGTGGTTACTAGGAAATTTTAATTACATCGATGAGCCACATTTCACTTCTAATAGACACCATCAGTCTAGAAGCAGTGAGGAGGGTAGGAGTCACTCACAGAATAGATCAGCAATTGACTTTAGGTCAGCCACCTTAGAAGAGGGTACCATTTCTTCAGACAAGGGGAGATTATCCACCTCAGACAATAGAAGAGCTGCTTCTAATCGTAAAGGAGATTTGGCAAAACTCAGGATGTGCTTCTTCAGACAGGGGAGACTATCAACCTCAGACAAGAGAAGAGCTACTTCTAATCGTAAAGGAGGTTTGGCAAAACTCAGGATTTGCTTTATTGGAGTCTACTCACATAACATCATTCCAGTTTTTAGAACTCTAATTCTTCTCAATACATCTCCTGATAGAATATGAATATTCCTGTAGGTTACTCAAAAATGCTTTCCATTTCCTTACCTGGACCTTGCATTGGGAATTTAACAGACTGAGCTCATTATTTCCCTTATTCAGGTTCCCCAGTTTATTCATCACAAAATGCCTAATCCGTAATCTCTTTATTCTTATTAAAGTCTGTGGCAGAAATACATGGACACTCAAAGCCTTGCCTTCGTTAAACACCTGGCTACAGAGGTCTAAAGGTGAGAAGATTCATAACAGTTTTGTCACTGCGTTTCATACACCACCAAAGTCCCTTTTACCAATATCAGCAAGGACTTTAATGTCCTTTAGGCTAACCAGATAAGGAACCAATTCCAAATTCTCATTCTTAAGAACTTGTTGTCAAGGAACCACTTTTGGTATCTATATTTATGTCAGTTAGAGTTCAATGAAGGAAGCAGAACTACTATGAATATTCAGGAATAAAGAATTTATTTCAGTAATTTGATGCAACAATGGAAGGAACTAGAAAAGAGAAGATCTGAAAAGAAATTTACCAACCAGATTAGGCATGTCTGAATGAGTTGGTGTTTGCAGAAAGCTAGGTACATGCAACCTCTGGGATGGATTATAAAGGGCATGGGTGTAGTAATTTATAGAAAGTGGTTTCCTATTCATGGCTGCACTGTATATTTGCAGTAAAATGTATTGTCACAGACTCACCATCACTTTTGGTCATCAGGGCTGGTAGCCATGGAGAGATGGACATGGAGCTAAGGAAAGTGAGGTGAAATTAGACTTATCTGGTATCACTGTGTTTATCTGTCACTGCCTGTGAACAATATTGAACTATTGAGAAAGTAATGGCTGCTGTTTTACATCTGCTCCCACAGCATGTGCATATTTCTTATGTAACCAACTCTAAACTGGAAACTTACAGGGAAGGGAATTGTGGGGAGCAGTGTTAGTTAGCTAAGTAGTCACAGCACAAAATCACCAGGGAGCATTTCATCATCTGTGCTTCTCCAAGTGAGGAGTACAATTAATTCTCCCTGAATAGTTTAAGGAATTGGATACATTGCTTAATTAATTGATAGTAAATGAATCAAGGAATAAATTAACTTAAAATTCTATTTGGGCATTTTTAACTCCGGGAAAGTGACAGAATTTTTTTTTTTTTTTTTGCAAATTATTTTATAGAACAAAAAGAGTGAAAAAATCATAGAAGGATAATCAGCTCTAAAAGTTATTAAAATATATTATATTTCTGTAGTGATCAAAACATTGTGATACTGGTTGAAGAGTAAACAGACAAGCAGACTATATTAATAAACAGAAGACTTCTACATATTGAAATTTAATTTGAAGGAGGAAAGAGACAAATTAGTTCTGAAATGTCAAATTATTAAGCAAATTATGTTATATAATCAGTTTAGAAATAAAATCAGAAAAGTGTTTAATTTTCTTACTGCACATTTTACTCAAAACGAATTGCATTTAGATAGGAATTAAATTTGAAAATTAACACAGATACACACACATACATACACACACCACTAATAAAATAGAGATTGGAATTTTTTGTGTATACTAAGGCTGGGCAGAAGCCTTAAGTGTAAAAACTATAGAAGACTGTGCCCTAGATAATATAATCAGTGTTTATTTCATTTAAAAATGTACTCTAGCCTATGAAAATAAAGCTTTAAATATAAATATTTAATGGAAAGTGTTAATATGTTGTGTACTCACATAATTCATGCAATGAGACTTTTAAGAAGCTAGACAGAAAATTTGCCAAAGGGGGAAGAAAATACATTAAAAAGAAACACAAATGAGAAAGCAAACACATGATCTATTTAATCAATAACCTAACATCTGAAAATTCTAGTTTTAAGTGTAAAACCTTTAGAAATTTTTAAAATATGCACAAAAAAATATTTATAAAGATGTTACAAGTTACAACATTCATTCCAAACTAAAAACAACTGAATTATTATACATATCATCAAAAGATGAAGGGATAAATAAAATGCAAATGAAAAATTCTGCTACATTTAAAAAGAAAATAACCATATTCCAATATGTGTTGGCATAGCTAGATCTCTAAATGAATATTAAGTGAAACAAGACAGTTGTTTCACTTAAATAATAATATGTAGTATATTACCATTTACATGAATTAAAAATTACAATTTCAGCTCATCCCCCTAAAAATTACTGAATTTGAAACAATAAATTTAGATTCAAGGAATGACAAAAAAGCATGTGGTAGTCAATCCTGTCTTTGAGGATAAGAAAGAAACTGCAAGGGGACTGTGGTGGTGGTCATAGTTCATTTCAACTTAAATGTCTGTATGTTTGACTGAGCATAACATTTAAGCTAAATAAATTATTGTAACAAAGGTTTTTAGATCCATGTTGTGGAAACAAAGATATGTGTTATAAATTTCCTTGTTTTTTTGTTAGACTGAGGAAAAATAGAAAGATTAGAAATTGGGGAAAAATAGCAACGTTAACAAAGGCAATGATAGGAAAAGTCATTGCTTGGGCTATTCACACTCACTCGAAGTAGACTAATGCAAATAGTTCTTGATTCCACGATAGAAATTGGTCCCTGAGCTTGAAATATTCTGAATATTATTCAAATTATAGAATCAATAAGAACCAAGATCAAATCCCCTGGAATGTAATGTGGCAGAACTAAATTTAGAAAGAGAAGTCTTTCTGACAATAACAGACTAGTTTTCCTTGCTGGATTAAAATGCTTGATAAACAAAGGAGATTGAGTCCTTATTTTTTAATAAAGATACGGAACACTCGCTCTCTTATCTGTTTGGTCCTCACACCATAAATGATGGGGTTAAGTGAGGGTGGGAAAACCAAATAGAGGTTGGCAACCAGAATGTGAACATAGTGGGGTATGTTGTGTCCAAATCGGTGAGTGAGGAAAGAGAAGACTGAGGGGATATAAAAAACACAGAGGACTGCAACATGGGAGCCACATGTGCTGAGGGCTTTTAGCCGTGCATCTTGTGATGGGAGGTGGAAGACGGCACGGAGAATGTAAACATAGGAGATACTAATAAGGACCAGGATCAGAAGAAAGAGAGAGACTACAAAAAGTCCATAGATAGCATTGATACGAATGTTTCCACAAGACAATTTGGCAATGCCCATGTGCTCACAGTAGGAATGAGATAGTATATAAGCCTGACAAAAGGGTAGGCGGTAGATCAGATAGATCATGGGAAGTGTAAGTAGGACTGGACGAATTACAATGTATAAACTGATTCCCATCAGCACACGGGATGTCAAGATGGTCGTGTAGTGGAGTGGAGCACAGATCGCCACATAACGGTCGAAGGCCATGGCCACCAGTACCTCAGCCTCCATGCCAGTGAAAGCATGGATCAAAAACATCTGGGCCACACAAGCTCCAAAGTTAATCTCATGAGCATCAAACCAGAAGATACCCAGCATGCGGGGCACAGAGGTTGTAGAAAGGGCCAGGTCAATTGTTGAAAGGATGGCTAGAAAGTAGAACATGGGCTCCCGGAGCATGTGTTCCATCTTGATGACGAGCAGAATTGTGGCATTGCCCAGTAAAGCCACAAGGTAAACAGAGCGGAAAGGAAGGGAGATCCAGACATGGACCTCTTTGAGACCTGGGATTCCAATAAGGAAAAATGTGGCTGGGTGAAAAATGCTGTTGTTGGTATAAAACATCCTTCCAAATGACAGACTAGGAGAAGTTGTCATTCCTAAAGAGAGGAAAAGAAAAGTTTGAACAAAGAGTGGTTCTGAAAAGGATAAATGTTTGCTTCCAAATAAAATCAAGATGAAAAACTTTCCTATTTGGAAAGGCCTATTAGTATAATTTTTTATTCTACATGGAGCCACACTCATTTGAATGGGCCAGTCTCAAAGAACTTAACCCTTATATTTTAATCCTATTTTTTTTTAACATGTAGGGCTCATGAGTAACTCACGGCAGAGTTAGAAAACATAGAACTTGATATTAATTATGGGATAATTTAGTATACCCCATACCTTTGTGAAGTCCCTGAGTGAAGAGGGACACAAGAAAAAACAAGGATACGTGTAAGGAAAGGCAGAAGTAAATCCAAAAGGAGACAGGCATGTACGAATGTAAAGTCACAGGGGTAAATGTAAAAGACACTTCCTTAATTAGAAAATGTAGAAATTCTTTAAAGATTCAGTCATCACTTATTGACATAGAAAAAATACCAAGATCAAGACTAATATCCTGTGAAAGAGACAGAAACCGAACATCAGAGATACATGTCATTACAAACAAAAGCCCAGACACTCTGGGCCGCCTGCCCACGAGCACACAGAGTCAGGGTCAAACATCTGCATACTTGAGACACCCCAGAAAGAAAGATAACAATAAACCTTTCGTAGATTTTCAATGATGTCTCTTTCCCCAAGACTATCTCATTTCATAGCAGCTCATTTTGGAGTGTCATCGTGGTGAAAGTTACCAGTGGTATTTGAAAGGTTCTTCATTCACTCTCTACTCCACATCGGTACCTCTGAGAAAACCTCTAATTTTACCCTCTAATGTTACCCTTGCTACAGAACTAGCATGTTCTTGGTTCACTCCTTCTGCCTGATTAAGTCACTGGAAATGTGGGTAGAGGGCAACCTAGAAGCCTGCAGGTCATTATGAGACTAGAGGCCTAATAACCTAGGTTATGAGGTTAGGAGCCGTCAGGGGTCTGAGACGGCATTTCTGAGCAGCACAAAAACGTCCAGAACAACAAAGTATAACTGCGGAGTGAATTCCTTTCTGTAACTGTCTAAAGCAAAGAGAGTAGAAGGCTTTTGCAATGCCTTCAAAATGGTAGATAAGCAACCAGGCCCTCATAAACTCAAATGTTGAAATAAAGGGACTTTCCTGGGTCTCCAACTCGAGGCAGAGTGGTTCAAGATCAGGATACAGTAGCACAGACTCTGGTTTTTATCCTTTATATGGCTCCATATTTCTGTGGGAAGTATATCAAGGTGAAAAAATAAAATAAACGTTATTTCCAATCTGAGATTAGATGAGAGAGAGAGGAGAGCTGTATTCTGCAATGCCTCCCTTATTTGTGTTTTTTAAGAACTGAAAGTTCCAAGTAATGGCCGTTACCCAGGGGCAGGATGTTGGTCAAGAATAAACCTTCTGGACACCCTGATGCATACCTTGGGTTCATCTCCGGAAATAAGCCCTCAACAATATGCTGTGGCTCACCTCAGACTTTCGTCATGCTTCTAGGTCCCTTCATTCCCCATAACCCATAGCAGAAGCAAAAGTTATACTTTATCAATGAACCACATAATCATTTGGTAGAAAGACTTTAAATGTCTTGGATCTTGTAGATATTTTCAAAGATACCCAACCTCCAAGTAAAAGTTGCAAGTTTTTTCCCCCTGTTAGATTCAGAAATTGGACTACATGATGTATATCGCATCAGGTCCAGCAGTTCTCAGCCACCTTTGATCACCTCTCTTTCACTTGACTGCAATGCAGACCTAAATCAAAAGAAAATTCACCTGTGATGCTTCATTCTTCCACAAGAATAGAGACACAAGAAAAAAACAAGCAGCAAAACTCTCTCTCTCTCTTTTTATACCGTCCATGGAAATTGGTTTTATGTTAAGGATCCATCTGCTTATGACGTAGGAAAAATTGAGTTAATTCAGGTTTCTACTATAATGATGCCCTGGGATTGACTCCTCTGAGATTCCTGACAAAACTTCAAGAGTATCATTTAGAAAAACAGAAGGGATTTCTACAGAGAAAATCACAAATGTGGGGCAAAACCACACAGATATTATCATTTACATATTGCATAAAGATTGATACATTTCATCCTCCTCAGTGCAATATTTCATAGCTTAATTCTATGTGGTGTTATTTCTAGGTAAAATAATATTTAATCCATACTCTGAGTTCAAACATAATAATGTGGCATAGGAGACTCCAATTTCAGCCTTAATTCTCGTTGGCCCCCTTCACCGACCATGTGTTCTAGGTTCATGGAATACTTAGCTCTGGGGATCCAGATCTGTGAGCCTTTGATTTCACCATCCTTTGTCCATGATTGTTCCTCTCACTCTTCTCCCTTACAATTTTCCTTATCTTTGTCATAGAGGACATAGAGATAAGTGGTAAAGCATCCAATCCAGGGGGCTGGCCCAGTGGCATAGTGGTTAACTTTTGCCTGCTCCACTTCAGGAGCCCGAGTTCACAGGTTTGGATCCCAGGTGGGGACCTACCACTCCCAAGCCATGCTGTGGTGGCAGCACACATACAAAATAGAGGAAGGTTGGCATAGATGTTGTCTCAGGGCAAATCTTCCTCAAGTAGGAAAAAAAAAAGAAAACAAGAGGAACATGGACAACAGCTGTTAGCTCAGGGTCAATCTTTCTCAACAAAAAAGAAAAAAGAAAAAAATCCAATCCTGGAATTGGTTTGAATCATTTCTCATTCTGGATATCCCATGTACTAGCTAGATTTCTATGACTGGTTTACTAATCATCTCTATAGCTAAGTTTCCTCAAATGGAAAATTAGGGATGATAATAGTACCAACAACATAGGCTATTTTGAAGAATAAATTAAGCAGTGAATATCTGCACTTAGTACAATACCTGTCACATTTTAATTGGTTAATGAAAATAGAATTTAACTCACAACACCACCTTCACATACTTTCAATCTGTATAAACCAGACTGAGGATCCTCTTATGCCACTAAGTCCGTATAGCATTTGGTCTGAAAGTTCTCATCCATCTTAAACATTTTTCCCTCATTTTTCAGTCAAATGTATATATACTTTTTCTTTCCAGCATGGAATTTTTCTGAGTGGAAGAATTATACCTCTTTACTACACACTTGGGCAAACATCTTAGACAATACTTAGGAAAAAGCACGATCAGGCTGAAGAGCTAAAGCACAGACTTGAAAGCATAAGGTTAAATCCTTCTTTTGACTCTTACCTTTTCAGTTATATCACAAACCTTAAAATTGAATCTCTGAAAATATTAAATTTCGTGGATACACATACATACATTTGCATATGGCATTTACTTGGAGGCCGTGTGCACTCAATTGATAAGTTCAATCAGAGCTCATTTTAAGAAACATTAGTCAAGAAACATTAGGAAAGCTCATACCCTTTTTGTGCTTGTTGTGAATGAAGAAGGATCTTCCTGATTTCTGCTGATAGAAATCGCAGGACCGTGACAAGAGGCAGACTTGGGATCAAGTGGAATCTCAGAACATCAGCTCCGAAATAGCGAATGAAACTTATTCCTTGGTGACAAAAAATCACCAAGAAAAAATTCTTTGTGACAAGGAGCTTAGACCAACGTTTTTACTTTGTTTTGAAGTGAGAGAAAATTTCCTTTAATGTTTAAGTAAGTTAAGTAAGAATGAGTTTCCTTTTACTTATAATTTAAAGTGTCCTAAAGATAAACACCTAAGTCCTTTTTTTTCCTGTGAAATCTTTGTACCAGAGGCCTTTAGCCTATTATGCCAGTAAGGATTGATTTTATTTAATGTGTTATTAAATATAAATATTAAAAGGTATGTGCAGGGTATGTTCAAAGTACTTTTTACATGTTAACATCTTTAATCTTCAAAACAGCTCTGTAATATAGATAATATGCTTATTTCCATTATATAGATGGAAAACTTGAGCTCTAGAAAAATTCCAAAAGCCTTACATCTAGAAATTAACAAAGATGGAATTTGAACCCAAAGGTTTGGTTCTAAAATCTATGCTATTAATCAATGCCTCCTTTTTCTGTTTTTGGATCTTGAGCCTGTTTTGCTTTTCAGCTAGCCTGTTGAAGTTTCCAGAGGGCTATGTAAGGTTCACTTACAATATATGCACACGATAACTACATACACACCTGAAAATAGCTAGGTGTTGAGTGGCACTGCTTCTTCAGAAGATCTACTAAGCCACCTCAAGCCTGCCGTTCTCTTCGGTGAGTGTGTCTCTCTGAAGAGAGAAATGGTTCTGATTTCCAATTTTCAGAGACAGCTGGGATGCTGGGGATGCGGATCCACAGAATCGGTTAGTCCGCATGCTTCTGCATGAATCTGCAGTCCCAACCCGTGAAGGGTAATACTGTCTCTTTTTCATCATAGTCCCGTTTTTCTGGATGCAGAAGACAATCCTAGGATTATCCTGATTCTACCTGAAGTCAAGCCAAGTCTGTACTGTAACCACTTATTCCTGTGTTGAAGAGGAACCCTAGGACTTGTTGCAAAGGGTTAGGGGAAAATGGAAGAGAATTAATTCTACAGGTGGAATAAAAATTGTCCCATATGAAGAAATTGATGGAACGTCCTAGTTAAGCAGGACTTTGTTTTATCAGACAGGCCAGGCCGTTTGATTCTCCTTCCTGAGCTCAATTAGGGAACCCAAAACAACTATGCCACTGGAGCAGAAAAGGAGTTCCAGGGAGGCCTAGACATTTTGCCCACGCAGCTGGTATGACAATTTCTGAATATCACACAACATATTTACCATGCCCTTTTTGTTAAGTGAGTTATAAAGAAATACTCTTTTATCCTAGTGACCAGAATTATGTTTTTTTGTTGCTGTTTGCTTTTCTTTGTTTTCTTATCTCATTTTCTAACGATGCTAAAGGGAAAGAGCTAACCCACATGGGCTTGAGGGGCAAATGACAACTTTAAAGAATACTTCTGAAATGGCAGGAGATTGGCTATCTTAAGTACAGCTGTGTTGTCTTAGTAGGTGAATGTATGTGGGAGAAATAATTAGTGCAGTTTAAGATGCTAGTTTATTTCATTCTTGTTAACTCACTAATGTCTGGCTGTCTCATTACCTAATGTTGATTATTTTAGTTTATTTTGCACTGATTAGACATCATTTTTCTTAATCCAAATTCAGTCCAGTATTATATTATTCAGCTTTAGCCTAAAGTATATAATGGAGTGCTTTCTTCAAAGTTATATTACTTACTTATAGGTAAACATTTTATTTTAAAACAAATAAAAGATTTAGGCTTCAAGGATAGACAAGATGGTGTAGACCAATTTTCCCTTTCTCCTCTCACCTCAGCATCCTGACAGTGGCACAAAAGACAACCAAAGGAGAACTCTGCAAGGTAGCAATATGAGGTGAGTTCCTTTGGGACCCCAAGACTGAGGAACAGCACACTGGAAAGGCATATTGTGTCCCCCCATCCAACTGAAGAAGACCACCCAGACCCAATGTTTCCTGACTCCTGACTTAAGAACAGAATGCCGCCTAGGTAGGCTCATCCCTTCTCAAACGGCTTGGTCATTTCTAGTTATGTATTTAAATTTACTTGCTTTGTATTTTGACTTTTTTAAATGTCCTTCATCACTTCTTAAAGTCCTGTGTTACCTTCTGGGATCATTTTTCTTATCCTGAAGACCTCTTGTTAATATTTCCTTTAATACAGCTCTGTGGGCATAGCATGATCTCAGCTATTGTGTATTTGGCATTGTTTTTATTGTGAATTCACCTTTTTAATTTTTATTTTTTTTAATTTGACTAGCTTTTGGGGGTGTAATTGACATACAATAATTTGTTCAAATTTTAATTTTAAAATTTAGGAAGTTTTGACGTATTTATGCACCTGTACAACCATCACTGCAATTAAGATGATGTATCACCCACAAACGTATTCTGATGTCACTTTGCAATCCTTCCTTCCTGTCCATCTCTGGCCCATTCCCACGTTAGTCATCTGCTTTCTGTCATTATACGTTAGTTTAGATTTTCTATAATTTATGTGAATAAAATCATACAGTACTTATCATTTTTCAAATAACAGCTTTATTGAGATATAATTCACATAAAATGAAACACACTGTTTTAAAGTGTATATTTCAGTGATTTTATGCAAATTCACAGATCTGTGAAACGATTACATTATATAATTTTGAAATGTTTTCGTCGCCCCGAAAAGAAACCCTGCACGCTTTGGTAGTCGTTCCCTAGTGTCCCATCCCCACAGCCGAAAGTAACCGTTAGTCCACATTCTATCACTTTGGACTTGCATATTTGGAAACACCATACAAATGGAATTATACAATATGTGGCTTTTGGTGTCTGGTTTCTTTCACACTGCATAATGTATCAAGGTCCATTCATTTCATACTATATATCAATACTTTAACCCTTTTTATGCCCAAATAATATTCCATTGTTTGGATATAATGTATTTTATTTATCCATTCATGAGTTAATGAGAATTTGAGTTGTTCTCTTTTGGGGGCTATTATGAATAATACTGCTATGAACATTCACGTACAAATTTTTTACTCACATATGTTTTAAATTCTCTTGGGTACACATTTCAAACTGGAAATACTGACTCATATGGTAAGTTTATGTTTAACATTTTGAGGAACAATTGAACTATTTTCCAAAGTGTCTGAACCATTTTACAACCCGACCACAAATATTTGAGAATTCCAGTTCTTCATATGCTTACCAATACTTGTTAGTACCTGCTTTTTAAAAATTTTACCCATCCTAGTGTTCTTGAAATCTTATTGTGATTTTTATTTGCAATCCTTTAATGCCTAATGACACAGAACTTATTTTCATTTGCGATTCCCCTAATGACTATTGATGCTCAAAATATTTTCATATGCTTTTATATCATTTTATATATTCTTTGGTGAAATTTCTATTCAAGTCCTTTGCCCATTTTAATTGGACTATTTTTTAATTGTTGACTCGAAAATGTTCTTTATATATTCTTATATAAATCCCTTATCAGATACATGATTGGCAAATATTTTCCTCATTACGTGGGTTATACTTTCAATATCATGATGGTTTCCTTTAATGCACAATTTTTTTAGTTTAGAAACAGTTGAATTTACCAAAATTTTTCTTTCATTACTTCTGCTTTCTGCGTCACATCTAAAAACAAACAAAACAAAAGCAGCTGTTAGCCTACTCCCACAGCATGAAGATTTCTCGTGTGCCATTTTCTCAAGGTTTCATAATTTTAGCTCTTACATTGAATTCGATAATCAATTTTGAACATCCTTTTATATATGATGTAAGTGTCCAACTTTGTTCTTTTACATGTAGATATTTAGTTGTCCCAGAACCATTTGCTCAAAAGACTATTCTTTCCGCATTGAATCGTCTTGACACAGCTGTCAAAAATGAAGTGGCCATAAATTGTAGGATTTCTTTCTAGAATGTCAATTATTTTTCACTTTCTCTATGACGTTCCATAAACCAGTAGAACACTGTCTTGATCACCGTAAGCTTTGTATTAAGTTTTGAAATCAGAAAGTGAGTCTGCAACTTCATTATTTTTCCTCATTATTTGGCTACTCTGAGTTCCTGCTTTTCCATATGGATTTTACAACCAGCTTGTCAATTTTTACACTCACACACACACACAAATAGCAAGCAAGAGTGCATTGAATCTGTGGATCAATTTGATGAGTATTGTAATCTTAAGAATATTATGCCTTCATATCCATGAACATGGAATATTTTTCCATTTATTTAAATCCTTTTATGTTTCTTTCAATAATGCTATGTAGTTTTCAGTATGAAATATTTTTAAAGTTTTATTTAAATTGATTCCTAAATGTTTTATTGCTTTTATTCTATTTTAAATGGAATTGTTTTCTTAAATTGAATTTTCAGATAATTCACTGACAGTGTAGAGAAGTAGAATTCAGTTTCATATATGGATCTTATATCTTGTGATCTGCTGAAGTCATTTGTTAGTTATATTGTTTTTATTGTGTGGTATTTATGTTATTCTGTATACAAAATTGTCATACGCTAATGAAAATAATTATACTTACTCCTTTCTAATACAAATGCTTTTCATTTGGTTTCCTTACCTCATTGCCCTGCCTACAATGTTGAGTAGAAGTGGCAAAAGCAAGTGCACATGTCCTCGTCTTGTTCCCAGTCTTCGGGGAAAAATTCAATCTTCAGCTATCGAATGTGATATTAATTTGGGAGTTTTGTAGATGGTCTTTTCAGGTTGAGGAAGTCCCCTTCTATTTTTAGTTTCTGAGTTATATTATGAAAGGGTGTTAGATTTTGTCAAAATCGTTTTCTGCATCTGTGGAAATGATCATATGGTTTAATATTTTGTCAATGAAGTATAATACATTGATCGATTTTACCATGTTAAATCAATGTTGAATTTCTGGCATAAATTCCACTTAATTATGTTGTATAATCCTCTTTATATGTTGTTGAATTAAGTTTGTTGGTATTATGGTGAGTATTTTTGTGTCTCACTTTATAAAGGGCATAGCTCTGTAGTTATTTTTCCTTGAAATATCTTTATCTGGTTTAGATATCAGGGTAATAATCGTTTCATAGAATAATCAGGAAGTATTTCCCACCTGTACGATTTGAAAGCATTTGTGCAATATATTAATTCCTTTTTAAAAATATGGTAGAATTCACCAGTGAAGATATATAGACCTGGAATTCCCACTGTTGGAAATATTTGATTACTGATACAATTTCTTTGCATTTTAAATATCTACTCAGATTTTAGTTTTCTTCTTGAGTTGCCTATAAATATGTTTTGAGATAAACAAAGCAGACACGTTTCATTGCCAGCTGACCTGTACAAGAAGAAATGCTACAGGTTTACTACCAGCTGATGGAAAACAACAGAAGTTTTTAAATGGGTCTAAATGAAGAAATGAAGATCATTGGAAATGTAGGATATTTATATTATCTATTTCAAACATAGACTGAGCTTAGTGCACAAAAATTTTTATTATACTATTTTCAATGATTGCACAAACAAAATAAATACTTAAGTGGACATCATGGTATGTTCACTCAAAGATATCATCATGCATCCATTAAAATAAAAGTGCATCAAGAATCAACACATAATGGGCCCACGTTTAATTATAAATAAACATGAAATATGCAAAACAATATATGACATAATTCCAATAAAAAGTCAATCATACAGAACAGCATATTTTGAAATAGCATCACAATATCAAAATATTTGGGGGTCATTGCAATATAGATAACATTATTTCTCTCAGTCTAATTTATGGAGTTTAAAATGTGCAAATAATCACCACACAAAAATTTAATAAGGCAACTATAATAAATGAATATTTATTTAAAAAATCACTTCACTCACACCTATTGTAAAATAGGATATACTTAAAAATTTTTTCCTATGCTATCAAAAAATGTGATAGTCTCTATTGTTAAGATGGCAGCCTACGTAACTATTGTCATTCTCCCAAGAAAGCTCTGGATATATTAAAATTGATATTGGAAATAAGTGACTAATATATATAACTTCACACTCAGTAGGAACAATTACTAAAGGACAAGTATAAGCAGCCTAGCATATAGCGGAAAACATAAGGGATAACTGCATTTCAAAGGAGGGTTATGAATGTCTCTCTATGTCTTGAGGTTTTCAAACAAGAGGCAAGAAGAAACAAAGGGTAAATTCCTAAAGGAGTAGGTGGAGTTTCACAGAAGGGTCTAAACTACACAAAATCCATATACTACTTGGGTAGTGGATGCCATGGTGTGGTATCCATAACCCCCTTTCAGATCTGAAGTATCCATTCCTCCAATACTGGGAATGTGCCTGAGAGCCCTTAGCTGAGTCCTTCTTTGGTTCTTCTCTTGCCTAGTGAGAACTTCCTAACCCAGGATTAAATGTCTCTCCCAGGAGAGCCCCCATTATGAGTGGGTGATGAACCAGTATAAAAGCTCATTCAATTCATGACAATTCAGGACAACTGTTAAGGGCTACTCCAGCTTCAGAGGTCCCTGTATAAACATCTAGCTGATGCTTTTGTTGCCATTTCATCACAAATCATTTTCTCCCTCTTTCTTCATCCACCTAACCCACCTCTAAGAGCAAAGCTGTATTAGTCTTCCAATGGTGCTGTAACAAAATACCAGAAATTTAGTGCCTTAAATCAACACAAATTTATTATCTTACAGTTTTGTTTGTTAGAAAACTGAACATTTCTCACAGGCTAAAATCAAAGGCACCTGGTCTGTATTCCTTTCTAGAGACTGGGAGAGAATGTGTTTTGTTGCTTTTTTGCAGCTTCTATAGACTGCCCACATTCATTAACTCATGTCTCTCTTCTCCATTTTCAAAGCCAGCAGTGATGGGTTGAATACTTCTCAGACAGTATTACTCTGACTTTGCTTTTGTCATCATATCTCTTTGTCTAACTGTAATATCTCTGCTTCCATTGTCCCCTTTTAAGGACCCTGGTGATTACACTGGGCACACCTGGATAGTTCAGGGTACTCTCCCTATCTTAAAGTCAGCTGATAAATAACCTTAATTCCATCTGCAACTTTAATTCCTCCTTGCCATGAAATGTAACATCTTCAGAAATTCTAGAGATTAAGACATGGACATTTTAAGGGGGCATTATTCTGCCTACCACAACACCAGAGTAAGCTTCATACAGACAAATCTCCATCTCAGAATGTGCGTTCTAGGAAACCCAACCTGCAATGACTGCTTAGCTGAGGTCTTTGAAGAGTCCAGCAAGAAATCACAATGGCAAAGGAAAACTCATGGTAAATAGTCTCTAAACATCCCAAGATTATTTACGACATTAAAAAAAAGGCTAACGCTATAGTAAGAAACTGTGTGAAGTAGAATTAAAAGTAAACCAGTTCAGGATTTTACAACACATGTAGTTAGCAGGCTTAAAGAGATCACAGTTGTGAGAGAGAGAGAATTACAATCATGAAGAAAGCATAGGTTTTTATGAAAAGGATTGAACATGGAAAAATTAAGTGTTGAAAAATAATTATATTGAGGAACTGAAGAATAAAATGGAAACTGCTGAAAATAAAAATTCTGAATATTAAAAATAAGTGGATAGACTTTCAGGACCACAGTAAAATAGACAGAGTGATAGAAAGAAAGAAAGAAAGTTAAAATACCTGAAAGAGAGATAAGGAGTTCAAATTTTATGTTATTTAAAGAAGAATATAGTAAGAAAGTTCAGAAGAAAATACTTAAAGAAAGATTGAAAAGCTCCTAGAAGTGTAGATACATAGTCTCAGAATATAAGAACTAACCCTGAATATTGACCCTGACTTTTTTAAAAAATTATATTTCTAGACTCAATATAATGAAATTTAAGAACATCAAAATTCAGACGACTTACAAAGAAAAAAGAAGAAAAATGGCTGGCCCAGTGGTGCATCGGTTAAATACGCACGTTCTGCTTCAATGGCTTATGGTTCGTTGGTTCGGATCCCAGGTGTGGACTTACCCACTGCTTGTCAAGCCAGGCTGTGGCAGGCGTCTCACATATGAAGTAGAGGAAGATGGGAATGGATGCTAGCTCAGGGCCAGTCTTCCTCAGCAAAAAGAGAAGGATTGGCGGCACATGTTAGCTCAAGGCTAATCTTCCTCAAAAAAAAAAGAAGAAAAATCTTTCCAAAAGAATGAAAAAATGATTGACATCACGTTTCATCAACAGCACTAGTTGCCAGGAAAAAAACAAAGTTGGACAATAAACTCAGAAATCTGATGGAACAGAATTTTGTTCTAAGGTTCTATAAATTTTTAATCTATTATTCAAATATGAGGGCAAATAAGGACATGTTTAGATATAAAAATATTGTTAAATGTGACCAGAGAAGATGGCGTTTTGGAAGGCGGCAGGGGCAGGCTGGAAATAATAGATAAACTCTCCACGAAGATTGTGAATCCCAGAGCAAGAAGATGTTCATGAGGACTAAGTGCACAACTAAATTATTAAAAATATGCATGTTAAATACAAATGGTCATTTAAAAAGGTTTTTTTCCTTATTTTGGAAACAAAATTCCAGCCAATTCAACATGAGAGATATAGATGCACCACACAGGAAAAATAGGAAAAGGAAAAAAAAGAAGTAGAAGTTTTGTTCAGAGTAGTCACCAATTAGTTTAATTAGAAAACTAATGTTTAAATAACAAATGTTAGGAAACAAAGTTAAATTAGAGAAGTATAAAGGTCAGAAAAAAGAAAAGTATTGGAACATATGAAATTTTTTAAAAAGGTGATCAAACCAAAGAACTAGAAAGCAGAAATACATTCTAATTGATTACAGTCTTGCTATCCAATAATTCTACCTCAAAGTACAAAACCTGGATAAATTATCTAAAAATGTACAAAGAAATAAATTCAAGAATGTGTAGCGTATTTTCTAAGTAAAAACTATGTAAATATCTATTAATATATGAATACATAAATAAAATCAATGTCCTAAAACAAAACACAAAGTATTTTAATCTCTGTAAATTAATAACAAGCGATATAACTAAAATATTGCAATTAGTTGTAAAACTAAGAAAATTTGTGGGAGGAGGATGAAAGGGGAAAAAGGACACATATGTATGGTGATGGATAAAACCTAGACCGTTGGTGGTAAAGGTGATACAGTCCATACAGAAACTGACATACAATAATGCACATGTGAAATTTACACAATGCTATAAGCCAATATTGCCTCAAAAAAGTAATTTTAAAAGTAAACTAAAAAATTTTATATTGCAACGTCATAAAAACACTATAGATAGATTTTGCCTCTGGAAAAATAGGAAAGAAACCGTGCAAAGCGGTGTTAAACTTTAATTTAATCAAGGTGATTTCAACTTTAAATCTGTATATAATTTACTTAGTGTTATCTTTGAGATGAGTGTAATGTTAAAAGTCATTAATTCGTGAGTTGTAGGAACAAAGATATTTGTTATGTTGTTACTTAAGTTTCCTTTTTAAGAAGTCTGAAAAAGAGAAAATAAATATTACTTTTTAAAAATACAAACCAATGTGACAAATTTGATGATGCAAAAGGTCATTGCTTGGTCTTTGGAAAATTGTGTTATCATATCAGTTGAGAACTCTCAGTCTCATGCGAAAAAGGTGGCAATTCATCAGTTGAGTTGACAGCTTGTACATTAAAATCACTGGGGGAACTAGAGATGCATCATGTGTTTAGGATGAGAGGCCTTGGACTGAGGATGGAGTATTTTAGGGTCAAATGTAGAATGAGAGAATAAAACTGAATAAAATGATAGGCAAAGTCTAGAATGCATCACATAGATGGAGAAAAATGCTAAATGTAATTTGATTTTAAGACTACACTTTATGCTTATGCTATGGCCTGAATGCAGAGATGCAATCAATGATGGTACTATTGGTATTAGAAATTACATGCTTGTTTTGGCTATCATTCCAATGAGTCTTACAGATTTGGCAGACCATTCCAATTCAAACTACAGAATTGGCAATGATTTTTTTGAATCCATGAACTTGGCTTTTTTTTAAGAGCACAACAGAATGCAAGCTCCATAGGCCAGATATTTGTTTTAGTTTGGTTGATTGACTTATCCCAGGCAATTAGAATGATTCAAGACATACAATAGACACCAAATGAATGTAAGTTAACTGAATAATCAAATGAATGCATGAATGAAAGATTGAATAAATGAATGAAGTAGGATACAGGGTCAAATTTCCAGTGCCACATTTCTCTAAATACTACAAAGCACCAAAGACCCAATATAATACTTTCTTTCTTCAGAAAAGAAGCAGACTTAATGCTACCAAGACTCTGCATGAAGACATGCAGACAGAGGCTACACACTTCCCTTCCAGGATAGCCCATTAGCCTTTGACCTTGAGATGCAATGAAGTTTCTACAAGTCTTAGAATGTGATAGTAGAAGGTAGGAAAAATCAACTTGTATCGCAACCTGGCAGCAATAGGTTAGGACGAGGAGACATCCCTTAAGCCAAGGACACACAAGACTTCCTGGATGAACAAAATTCCTTAGTAAAAGAATTTAGTAGGAGTCTTATTTATTAGTAAAGATATGGAGCACTCGCTCTCGTATTTGTTTGGTCCTCACACCATAAATGATAGGGTTGAGCAAAGGTGGGATAACCAAATAGAGGTTGGCAACAAGAATGTGAATATAGCGAGGTATGTTGTGTCCAAATCGGTGAGTGAGGAAAGAGAAGACTGAGGGGATATAAAAAACACAGATGACCCCAATATGAGAACCACATGTGCTGAGGGCTTTTAGCCGTGCATCTTGTGATGGGAGGTGGAAGACGGCACAGAGAATGTAAACGTAGGAGATGCCAATAAGGACTAGAATCAGAAGAAAGACAGAAACCACAAAGAGCCCATAGATAGCATTGATACGGATGTTTCCACAGGACAATTTTGCAATGCCCATATGCTCACAGTAGGAATGAGATAGTATATAAGCCTGACAGAAGGGTAGGCGGTAGATCAGATAGATCATGGGAAGTGTAAGTAGGACTGGACGAACTATAACGCATGTGCTGATGCCCATCAGTACCTGGGATGTCAAGATGCTCGTGTAGTGGAGTGGAGCACAGATTGCCACATAACGGTCAAAGGCCATGGCCAATAACACCAAAGCTTCCATGCCAGTAAAGGCATGGATCAAAAACATCTGGGCCACACAAGCTCCAAAGTTAATCTCATGAGCATCAAACCAGAAGATACCCAGCATGCGGGGCACAGAGGTTGTAGAAAGGGCCAGATCAATTGTTGAAAGGATGGCTAGAAAGTAGAACATGGGTTCCCGGAGGGTCTGTTCTGTCTTGATGACGAGCAGAATTGTGGCATTGCCCAGTAAAGCCACAAGGTAAGCAGAGCAGAAGGGCAGGGAGATCCAGACATGGACCTCTTCGAGACCTGGGATTCCAATGAGGAAAAATGTGGCTGGGTGAAAACTGCTCCTGTTCTGATATTTCATCCTATCACTGGACAAGGAGGTAAAGCTGCTCCTCCTGCAGGGAGAAAAATGAGAAACAGAGAGCAAGAGAGAGAGAGAGATCAGAGGAAAGACATGGTATGTCAATTTCTAGCTTAGTATTTCAGCATAGAATTGATGTCATGTTTATTATATGAGTAAACCTGTTGGTGAAGGACATAGAGACATTTGACAGGCCAGGCCAAAGTCATATTCAGTGTTTTCATTCTGCCTGTTGATTGAATTCTAATTCCAAACATGAAGGTTTGCAGCAAATGCAACACAGATCTCTAGTAATTAGAAGTTGCCATTTACTTTGGAAGAGAATAGGATGTGATTCCACTCTGGGAAACTCACTCTCTGGTGAGTGACACTGGAAACAACAAGAACGCACATAGACCTAATTAATACCCTACAGAGGCAAGCAAAAATGCCTTTAAGGAATCCATAATGAAAATAAATCATAGACCAAGATGTATAGGTACTCATTCATAATCTGAAGCCTTCTGACTCCTCATTATTCACTCATACAGAGATACATGTGTAAAAACTCTGACCCAAGCCCAGTAGCCTGTCACAGACACCAAATCAGACTATACGAGACAGTCACATGTTCTCAGGCAAGTCCTGTCTCCTCGAGTTGCTTGGCTGGGAGCAGAAACAGCCATTGTTCATGATTTACAGACTACACAGAGTATCAGTTGGGAAAGGGAAAGGAGGGTGGTCTAATGCAATTTACACTCTTTTGTTTAGTATCCACAGCATATCAAGTATTCTCAGAGCACCTATTCATTTCACTTGTGTTAACTTTACCACTGCTGTGGAACCAATACTCGCTTGGTTACTCCTTCTATCAGTTCAAGACACTGGAAATCTGGGTAGAAAACTCTGCAAGCCTTGGATGATCTTGGTACCAGAAAAGGCTTTTTTTTTGTAGCTCTCTGGGATAGCAGTGTATTAATAGAGAAAATCTACTTCTGCAGTGATCTAAAGGGGATCGAGAAAGATAAATAAGCAATGCCTTAAAAATGCTACAGAATAACTCAAACTGCTGAAAAAGTAAAGAAACTTACCCTGGGGTGTGTGATACAGCAGTTGTAGTTAAAAATAAAGCATAGAGAACCTTGCTTTCATCCTTGTCATAGCTTTACTTTCGTACAATCTTTTAATTATTTTTTTTCAAGGTAGTAACATACCAAGGTGAGAAAAAAAAAATTTATATTTTTGGGTTCAGTCCAACATAGAGAGTACAAGTGTGGCAGGATGGACTGACCCTTAATTGTGTTCTATGAAAATATAGACATCCTGGCCAATCAAGAAACCATTGCTTAGTAGAAAGATGATGGTTAAGGCCAAGGCTAGTGAGTTCCTGTTGCTTATTTTGGAACAACACTGGGAGCCCACTCTTAACAATAGGTCTCCCCTAGCTCCATTCCTTCCTAGCGCCGCAGAAATTCATTTCATCCAATGCAATTGACAGGATGATATTAAATGCCTTCCATCTTTCTGAGAGATTCTAAAGATAATCTTATTACCAGTTGAAAACATAATTTTTTTCCTGCCTGGTGCAGGTTTGGCACATAGTCCAGTTCTCAGCCTGCTCTGCTCATGTATCTCTTCACGTGGCACCACATCTGTTCAACAGAACTCAGCAGCTGAGTCAGTTACCTCTTTACTCCATAGCAGGGGACTAACACACAGCATCAGGCAGCCTAGCATTTACTCCTGTTTCTGAGCAGTGCGTGGGGGCATGTTTATATTAGGCTTCTATCACCTAGGGGATAGTTCTAAGAGTACAAACTTTACACAGAGCTCTGGGATTGAGTCCTCAGAGACTGCTCACAAACTTCTAGAGTCTACTCCAGAAACAGAAAAACCCGAAGAGTGTAGGAGCAAACTGAAATGTAGGTAAATACAAGTAAAAAGTGGGGATAAAACACACAGCTCTTGTCATTTATACTTGACATATGTGAAAACAGATCTATTGTATTTCCACATGAATATGAATAGGCAGCCCAATTCTATGGGTTACTGATCTGTATAGAGAAGAAACTGGCTAATTTAATTTCAAATATTTAAACCTGCATGGGAGGCTTTTTGTCTGGCTGTAAATCTCACTATTTCTCTTCACTGACAGTTTTTGCAACCTAATATCATTGCTTTGAGTTCCCTGATCAACACAAGAACACAAATCCACAATTTCTGTACATGAATTTCCTACCATCACCACCACAATTTCACATGTACAAATTTAAAAGATCCTATTGATAAAGTGTCTAAAATTTCAATCCTGGAGTCAGAGCACTGGTGCTTGAGTGTTGGCTCTCCTACATACTAGCTGTGTGACTTTGGGTGACTCTCATATTATTTCTATTGCACAATTTCCTTAACTATAAAATGGGAATCATAGTAGTTTCTGCCTCGGTGGGTAGATTTGATATAAATTAAATGTCTCTGAGACATTTAGAACAGTGTCCTATACATAGTAAGTAGTCAATTCTAGTTAAATTTATTATTATTATTATTTTAGGTTTCAGCTGATGAGAGCAACTATGGATTTTATTCATGCAAACAGATTGAGAAATCATTCGTACTACCAGTTCTACAGCCATTTTTCTTCTGAAACCTCTAATGACATCAAATATTTACTTCTTTAATTTTAGAGTTAATCATGTATATATCCTGGAGATCCTATTTGAATGTGATGATTTGGATTGAAAGAATTAGATCTTCTTATTATACCATTGAAGTTTCTGGGAACCTCCTTAAGACAGAATCAGGCTTAAGAAATAAAGCTTTGAACACAAAGTATGAGAATTAGTATCTTCTCCATCATTCTGTACAAACATTAAAGCTGTCTACTGTAAATTCACAATTTTTGTTTCCCTGTACTTATATAATGAAATATTCTCTTGGGTCCAATCAAGCTTTTACATGTAATCAAAATCATTCTTAAGACATTTGCTTAAAGGCACATTTCTTCCTCTATGAGTATGAACTAGGACACACGTAATCTTGAGAGTTGCTAAGAGATATCTTAGATCCATGAGGGGAGCTAAATTTAGGATCGAGATGAGATACAGAATCTCCACAGCAAATGTTAAAACAAACGTGGTCCCCGGTGACACAGTTTTGTTATTCAAAAAACTCTTATACAAAACCAGGCCAAGATCTTTATTGTTGTAAGAGCCAATAAATTTTATTTAATGACTAAGACAATTTGGATTATCTTTTCAGAAGCCTACAATGTAAAATATCCCAATAGATACAGATTTGACTACTTCTTTTTTTTTTTTTCACGGGAGACCTCCTTCCCAGTGGCCTCAAGTCTGTAGTTCCAATCTGAACTGGTTGGTTTTCATATGCCTAGCTGGAAATACACTTTATTACTCTCCTGTTTTGAATCCATTGTTCCTCATACCTCATGTCTTTCCGTTTCACAAATAGCTCTCTAGGTTTCCTGGAACATATCTTATGTAAATTCCCAAAGTAGGATAAGTAGAGAATATAGTTTCAAAATCTTTGTCTGACTGAAAATTACTTTGCTTCAATCATTACTGATATTTTAGGTATGCTCATTTGTATTGGTTCAGTTGTGTCCCCCTAAAATTCATATGTTGCTATTCTAACACCCAGTGTTTCAGAATGTCACCTTATTTGGAAACAAGGTCATTGCAGATATAATTATTTAAGTTAAAATTAAGACATACTAGAGTAGGGTGGGCCCCTAATCCAATCTGACTGATGTCCTTATAAAAACATGCCATGTGAAGAAACAGACAGGTACACAGGGAAAGCACCATGTGAAGATAAAGGCAGAGATCAGAATGATGCCTCTATACACCAAGGCAAATGGCTTTTCTTGTTGGTCAACAGCCTTGAAAAGGAAAAACTGTAAGATTAATATCAAGGAATATAGGGGTAGGGGCATGTGAATAGACATCTGGGAATAGCACAAAGTGTGAAGATGTTTGGGTCACATTATAACACCCACCAGATAATCCAACCAAGTAGATCCAGTTGACGAGAGCCAGTCTTTGTCATTAACCATAGAGAACATCTGTGTTTAAATAGAGTAGCCCTCCTAACATTGACAGAGACCATGGTTGGGCCCAACTGCATAGACTTCCACTAATCAAAGCTCAGCTAGCTACTGACACTCTGAAGACCCAAACTTCCAGCAGCAGAGGCAAATAATAAACCCCAATATAGCTCCAAGTGATGAACCAAGTATTTGGTGACAATTTAACTACATTATACCTTTCCACCATAAAATAAGCAACCATTCCTTTAAACCATGACATATATTCTAAGTGTGAGTTTGATTTCCCTGCTCACAGAGCCTCAGTCAGCACCTTTATCCCAAGGCATATAGCATGTTTAATGCATTGACATGGAATTTAGCATAACATCATATAGAAACAAGGGATCCCTTTTACAACAAGAGGTGTCCAAGGAATTATAGCAGTGGGCACATGTTCATGAGATTCACTGGTTATATCTTATACTATTAGGCCAACAACCCAATGGAGTAATAGGTTGGCTTATTGAATGCATATCTTAGTTCCAGCTTAAAAATTACAATCTACAATGATGGGTACATCCTCCAGGATGCAGTTCACACTCTAAATTATCAATCATTCTAAAGAAAGAATATGTGAGTCTAAGAACTAAGAGATAGAAGTATGAGAGGTTCCCATTACTACTACTTCTATTGACGCACTGAGGAAATTTGTGATTGCTGACCCCACAAGATTCTATGAGTTTGGAGAATCTGGTTCCCAGATTAGAAGTACTTCCACCCAAAGACACTGGTATCTCTGCATGTCACTCAGGCATTTTGGGTTCCTTGTGCCAAATAACAAGTGGATGAGACAAAGAGCTATCATCCTGGGTGAAATAATTTATCATGATCATCAGGAGAAGCCAAAGCAACCAACATAAAAAGGTAGCAGAGAAAAATAGGTTAGGTCCCAAGTGACGTATGTGGACATATCTTAGAAGAATATTGCTCAATTTTGATAGGAAATGGATAAACACAACAACCCACACCTAAGAAAGATATGGTGACCTGGGGCTCCACATTAGTTAGGATCTACTGAGAAGAAAATCCCAAGACAGGATTAGAAATGCAAGAGATTTGTTGATGAAATGCCTATGAAGGATAAAGGTATAGAAACAAGAGAAGGAAAGGAGTGTATTTAGACCAGGATAAAAGTCTCATATCTGGAAGAAGAAGGGTAAAGACAAAGCATTGAATGGAAAAATTTGGGGACTGTAGCACAATTCCAAGAAAGATTCAGCCAAGCCAAGATGGAGTTTTGAGCCAAAGTCATTTGTTGGGGAAGTCCTAAGTCCTGTGAGTGGACATACATTAGTATCTTACTGTTCTCTGTCACTGTCAGAGAGAAGTCCATGGGAAGTGTGGCCTAGGTACAAAGGTGATGGAGGACCAGAGCAGTAGCTTGGGTGTTCAGTCAAGTCTTCTCCCTGTAGTGGAAGATCTGAGTGGTTTATTTACACGATCACCACAGTATATCCCTTGTGCCACACAGATCTTTTTCTCCACTTAGGTTAGGGTACCAGTTCTTCCAGAGTTCCTATTGTTTCATTTGCTCTCAGAACTACAACTGATACTCATTATTTCTACCTTTTATAATATAGTGTAAATTCCCGTAAATCCAAGCTGTCAATTCTGTAGGTCTTGGTGGCTTATCTGGTTGGGTGACCTGAATTTCCATTCTTGAGATGTCTGAGTCTTTGGTAATTATACCCTTCTCTGGATAGGTTGCTGTGTATATCCATTCACAGTTAAGAAAGAGAAGGAAGTATTAGAAGATGTCCAAGGGGATCATGTAGTTCACACATATTCAAAACAAAAGAAACTCAGTGTAGTTGACTTGCCACCATTTTTTACCTCAGATACCACCAATATGTAGTCCTATTTTTCCACCTGGTGGTAAATGGATCAGTACCACAACTTCATCTTATTGTCTACTATTGCAAGTGAGCAAAAGTGAGGACATCTTATTTTGCCAAATGGCCCCAGCCCCTCCTCTGTGTGACTACTCGCTGCTCTGCACACACTCTAAAAATTTCACATACTCTCCTAATTGTGTAAATATTGTGTTATCTTTTTTAATTTTCTATAATGTAGTGTCTCTATGCTCTTTAATAATTTCAAGGCCACTATTTTTGCACCTACCTTTGTATGAATATCTTCACATAAATAAATTTTTCGTTATATTTTAAGTTTTGCCTCAAGATGGATTTTCAGGGAGAAGTACACTCAATCAAATAAGATTTAATATATATTGATAAAGATTGACCAATATAGATAAAAAGAATAACAACATTTAAAAAGAAACTATCACTTCTTGAATTTTACTGCACTAGTCCCTCTGCAAAGTATATATACTTTATGTGCATCTTTTTCAAAAAATGCTCATGGGACAACTGGACATCCATTTACCTTCCTACTATATACCTCAGTCCATAAACAAAAATTAACTGAAAATGGACAAAAGACCTATGTGTAGAGCTAAAACTATAAAACTCTTAGAAGAAAACTTGGGCAAATCTTCATGACTTGGGTTAGTTAATAGTTTCTTTGATATGGCACCAAAACACAAGTAATAGAAAAAAAAAAGAATTATATGTTGGATTTCACCAAGATTAAAAATTGAAGGCTTCAAGGGACACAATCAACATAGTGATAAGACAACTCACAATATAGGACTCAAACTCAAGAGTAAAAAGACAAATAATACAATTAAAAATGGGTAAAGGATTCAAATAGACATTTCTCCTAAGAACATACATATACGGCTAATAAGCATATAAAAATATTCTCAATATCATTACTCATTAGGGGAATGCACAAAGACACCACAGTGATAAGGCAATTCACTCCCACATCATAACTAAATAAAAAAGAAAGACAATAACAAGTCTTGACAAGGATGTGGAAAAATTGAAACCCTTGCGCATTACTGCTCATACTGCAAGATGATGCAGACACTTTGGAAAACAGTTTGGCGGTTTCTCAAAATGTTAAACATAGAGTTACAATATCACCCAGCATTTCCACTTCTAGATATATACTTAAGAGAAACTAAAGCATGTGCTCATGAAAAGGAAAAAAAAGAGTAAACAAATTGTCTGCATAATTCATAATAGCAAAAAATGGAAACAACTCAAATGCCCTTCACTGATGACTAGATAAACAAAAATACTATATCCATACAATGGGATATCATTCAGTCATAAAAAGGAATGAAGTGCTTATTATGGTACAAATCAATGAAACCTGAAAACATGCTGAATAGAGAAGCCAGACACAACAGATCACACATTGCATGATTCTATTTCCATTAAATATCCCAAATACACAAATCCATAGGTACTTAATGTAGATTAGTGGTGGAAGGAGGGGAAAATGGAGAGTGACTGCTAATGGCTATGAGATTTATTTTTGGTGTGATGAAAATACTCTAAAATTAAATAGTGGTGATAGTCACTCAATTCTGTGAATATACTGAAAAAGGGTGAATTGTGCACTTTAAAAGGGTGATTTTTTTATTATTTGGATTATATATCAGTAAGCTTTTATATATAAAAAAGAAACTGCATCATATAGTACTTTCCTGTATGCTTCTCTTAAGTACCACGTATGAAATATGAAATGGACATTTTGTTGGAAAAAACTCACCTAGAGACTGTAATATGTCTTCCCTATGACTGGAATGCAGAGTAAGCTAGTGTCTGACCGCTACTTAGCAAATTTTGAGGTTAAGTGAAAGGGCTGACTGGCTGCATTAGCGTCCAAGGTACATGACTTTGGGTTCCAGATGTGAAAATGTGCAATAGAAATGCCAAGGCAATGAGACTCTAGAAATAAGAGGTCTTATGTGGAGAAATGAAGAGCAACCAGTTGAAGGAGAGGCACAGCTCATACTAATATAGGAACTAGCAGAGTTGTCTGTAAAGATCGCAAAGGTACCCTGAAGAGAAAGACTCAACCTTAAATATGTTACCGACTTGGAAAGTCTGAAGCCATCTGATGACAAGATGGTCAAATGAGAACTCTTCCTCCATTTTCTTTTTGCTCTGTTCCAGCACTCCAACCTCTAAGGATCAGATCATTAACTGGAAAAATGGGAGATGACAAAGGAGAAAAGATTAGGAATATAAACACATCCTCTTCCCTACTGGGGAAGGTGTTGTCTACATTAACCTGGGAAAGGAGAGAAATCTTACTTTTGCCTGAAGACTAAAGCAGTTAATTGGATGTTATAATTTTTTAATTGCTTTTTTAAAATTAAATTGACGTAAAGACTTTCCATTACCTAAGAATTACCTGAAATGTCATCGTACCTGCCAAGTTTCCATCAAAGAAGAGCCAGGAGAGGATGACCTATGTATAAAAAGTCAAGAATTGACAGGAGGAAACACAATAAAATCTTTTTTTTTTTTAATTAAACCCCATAATTCCTGCTCATTCTATGGTCTTGTTACAGTAGGACTCTGTGGAGTCTCGTTCAGCAGGATGTATTCAGAAGAAAAAGCAAAGAAAACTCTCCACAGGTGAGCCCTCAAAGGGGACTACATACAACACCCTATAAAGGGTAACAATTAACGATTTGTGGCAAACATCCCATAAGTCTTCTCTGCTGCCTCTGGCAGAATTATGCTCACCTCACTCATGATCCCAGAGCACCAGGTGAATGATTGTAGAGGAGTTCCACCCTGTATGATAACTATGCCTTTCTGTGTCTGCCTTCTCCACTAGATTGAAATTCCTGAAAGTTACAGGTTTCTCCTTTTACAAATTGAGAAGGTTTTGAAAATTTAGTCAAAGCCAGGGGTTTTCAACTTGGAATACATACAGGTTTCACCATGGAGTTTTAAAAAATACGGATGCCTAAGTCCTATTCCAGACTCACTGAATCTCTTCACTTGAAATTCTTGGTGTAGTCTTGGAATTTTCTTCTTATATTACGTACATTATTTCTCATGACTAATATGTGCCAAGGTATTTTCCTCAGTAATATTTATGCTTATTCATTTTTATACATCAAATGTAATATTCACTGCCCTTGAAAATAGGCTATATCATTATTCTTAGAGACATTTATCTTATCAAGAACTTCATTTTTTGTAAATAATTCATTATTTTATTTTGCATATCACAGAGTCAATTGAATTCTCTTGTCAGTTGCATTATTCTTACTACAAACTCTCCTTGGAACTTTGACCTGTGAAGATTATCACAAAGAAATTAATCATAGCCATTTTAAAGTAGTTTTAGCTATCTTAAGTTATCTTAACTATCTTAAACTATAGATAGTTTTGTTTGACTCTGATGCTTATCTGAAAGCTCTGAAATCACCAGTAGGTCAGATATTTGGGTCTTCAACAAAGAAAGATGGTCTCAGAGCCCAGAGAAAAGGACTGTAGGATGTACTTCAAATTTATATACATATATATATATTTTTCTTTATTTTGGTGAGGATGATTGGCCCTGAGCTAACATCTGTTGCCAATCTTCTTCTTTTTGCTTGAGAAAGATTGTCACTGAGGTAACGTCTATGGCAGTCTCCCTCCACTTTGTATGTGGGATGCTGCCACAGCATGGCTTGATGAGTGATGCATAGGTCTGAGCCTGGGATCTGAAACGGTGAACCCCAGGCCACCAAAGCAGAGCATGTGAACTCAACCACTACACCACAGCGCCAGCCTCAAAAATAGATTTTTTAAAAATAATTTTAAAAAGCTATCAAAAATAGATTCTTGGGTAATGGTGAGTACTTTCCCATGGACTGAGTCATAATGTTCAGGAATCTTTTTAGTTGAGAGATGGATAAATTCAGGAGATTGCTAATCCAGGATCTAGTGGAAGAATAATTGAGAATTAATTACATGACGTTAATTGCACTGATGAGGCGCATTTTCTTGTGCTTGTTTGAAATATTGTTGAAGTAATTTTAATGTTCTATTTTCTGGACATTTAAGGAAGCCCTTTCTCTTTCTTCTTAAGCTATCTGCAATGTATAATAATCTAGGAGACTCTCCTTTTTAAACTGAAGTGAAACATTGTCAAATATTGCCTGTTTCTTACTGAGTCCTCTGGGTTCAAAAATTCATACTGTGTTCTTGCTTTTCATGGCAGTATGGTTGTTTCCATAGGTGCAGTATAAGTCTATCCCCCTTTTTACCAGCATATAACTGGAAAAATTGATTATGCAGCCAGGGCCTTGCCTGGAATGGCCTACTTGAGAAGGTTCTCAGTTTACTCAGATCTTACAGGCCACTATTAAGGAACCAAGGTTGACTTTATAGAGCTAGCACTGACAAAGCCCTCTGAGTAAAACTGGCCTGACACTTGGCTTTATAGTGTCCAGCCTTTGATGTCACTTCAATAGAAAGCCAGGAACCTAGAGATGTTTTGAACTTCTCTTTAAGAAGAGGGAAATTTACTCAAAATATATAGGTACTACAGGTGAAATCTGATGGAGAAAGTTTCTTGGACATGTCTTCCTAGCTTTGGTAAAGCAAACAATAGTGGCTTTTCAATCTGAGATATTTTGTGAAAACCTCCAGCATCACAAACTTAAGAAGGCCGATATAATAATTTAATATCCTTACTGCCTCTACATAAATAATCAAGCCAAATCTAATGAGTTGGCCTTATTGTGTGATCAAGAATAATCATTCTTTGAGATTATATTTTGTTTAAATGGGAGAGATTGTAAGGAAAATTTGTGCCTCAATGGAAAACTATGCATTATTTAGAGTACAGTCTTTCGGGTTATCTGATCTGGATTACGTGGGGGCTTTGTGCCTTTCATTATCTTTGAGCTATTTTAAAATGCTGTAAATTGTAGATACTAATAACTATACAAACAATTTATGTTTGTAGGCATGCAAATATATTTTGTATGGTGAAAGTTCAATCGATTTCCTTCCCCACTGTGAATGAATCCATTTTTGTACTCATTTCCAAATTCATGTCAACTTTTCTGTCTATAAATATACTTTTTATGGATTCTCCTTCAAACATATTGTAACATTATCCTATTTCCCTCATTAAAAAATAAGTTAGGTGCTCACCCAGTGGCATAGTGGTTAAGTTCACGCACTCCACTTTGGTGGCCAGGAGTTCGCGAGTTTTGAGCCCTGGTGCAGATCTACATACTGCTCATCAAACTATGCTGTGGTAGCATCCCATATACAAAATAGAGGAAGATTAGTACAGATGTTAGCTCAGGGACAATTTTCCTCATCAAAAACATAAATAGGTTAAATGAGATGTTTAACGGATGTTCATTATTTATCTGTGTGATAGTTATGATTTTACCTTATTGGAAAATTATACTATAAAATGGGTTAAATTCTTGTATGGAACAGAGACAATAAACTAAGTATGAAATATTAAGGTATGGCATTAAGTAGAACTCTCATAGAAAAATAGGATGACAGGAAGTTGACTTGCACTGAATATGTTAATATATGATGTTTGATGTTCCAAAAGGAAATACAGAAAGAATGGAATTGATGACCTGCTTCTGAATTTTTGTAACATTTGCTATTGTTTCTTGTTTGTTTATTTGTTTCGTGGTTACATGCATGGGAATGTCATTGCTTCATCTCAAATTCAGTTTATGAGAGCAGAGGCATATTTCATATAGGTCAAAACTATGTGTTGAAGACAGATTTTTTTATATGAAGAGGCCATCTTTAGTCACTTACGAACACTATTAAATCAACCCACTTGTCAGAGAAATGAATATTTTAATTTTCAAATAAACACATTGAACATTTATTCACTAATAGAGAAAATGGAAAGCATATTGTTATGGGTTTGTGTCCCCCCAAAATTCATACACTTAAGTCCTAACTTTCAGCACCTCAGAATGTGAAGTATTTGGAGGTAGAGTCTTTAAAGGGGTAATTAACATAAAATGAGGGCATTAGAGTGAGCCATAATACATTATGACTGTTGTTCTTATAAGAATAGGAAATTTGGACACATAAACACATAAAAGGAAGACAACGTGAAGAGTGACAAAGACACACATTGTGTGGCTTCTATCCCTTCAAGGTTGTGTCCCTGGATAATGACCCCAGCTCCCCTTAAAATACCTGCCAGAGAAAGGTCAACCCTGACAAAAGAATTTACTGCATGCTCCAGTCAAAACACCACTATAGGCTCCTGATCTGCCTTTTCTTAGAACATTTACTATAGAAAACTTGCAATTGTAAATCCTTTCTCTGTCTCTTTGAGAAGGATCTTCTATAATCAGAAATCTCTTTCTCAAGGACCTAGGAACCAGCCCTTAGAAAGTCCATCATCAAGAAAGATAAGATCCCTGTCTTATAGTCTCTGTAGGAGGGTAGATGCCTAACTTCAGTAAAAAGCTTAATCCAACACAAGTGGCCTAATCCCATTGGTCAAAGTTTCCTTCCCCACAATGACCTTCAATACTGTTCCTTTAGGACAGCCCAGCATTTGAAAATCCTCCCACTTTTTGTTTCAGAAGTGGGTGATGAGCTCAATTCTGTACTGAAGTCTCTCTCCCATTCTAGCAGTCTGAATAAAATCTATATTACAGTTTTAACAAGTGTCCAGTGGAAAAATTTGCTTTTACAAGAGACATAGAGGGAAGACAATCATCTATAAGCCAAGGAGAAAGGCATGAAACAGATCCTTCTCTCATGGCCCTCAGAAGGCACAAACCCTGCCAACACTTTGATCTCATACTTGTAGCCTCCTGAATTGTGAGAAAATAAATTTCTGATGTTTAAGATACTCAGTGTATGGTGCTTATTCTGGCAGCCCTATCAAATCAATGCAGATTTTGGTACCAGGAAGTGGGGTACTACTGTAACTGCTTTATCTTTTTTGAGGAAGATTAGCCCTGAGCTAACTACGGCCAATCCTCCTCTTTTTGCTGAGGAAGAGTGGCCCTGAGCTAATATCCATGCCCATCTTCCTCTACTTTATGTGTGGGACACCTACCCCAGCATGGCTTGCCAAGCAGTGCCATGTCTCCTATTGCTTACGTTTATTTGGAGAACCCTAACTAATACAATGATATTGCCAAGATTTTTTCATGTCTTAAGTATACCCTGAGATTTAAGCAGGTATTTTTCTTTTTTTTTGAGGAAGATTAGCCCTGAGCTAACATCTGCCGCCAATACTCCTCTTTTTGCTGAGAAAGACTGGCCCTGAGCTAAAATCCATGCCCATCTTCCTCTACTTTATATGTGTGACACCTACCACTGCATGGCTTGCCAAGTAGTGCCATGTCTACACGTGGGATCCGAACCAGCAAACCCTGGGCCACCCAAGCAGAATGTGTGCACTTAACAGCTGCGCCACAGGGCCGGCCCCTAAACAGGTATTAAACAGTAAAATATTAACAGTTTATCAAGGACACAGAGATCAATCTTAATTTTTTTGATTGATGATGAAAGTAATTGAACCATTAGGGTTTTCAGGTACTCACCAAGGTGCAGGCCCTTAGGTCTACACTTCAGGTTCAAAAAATATGAATCAAGGATGAAGCCACTCCAATTCCAGTCTTAGGCACAGAGGATTTTCATCGTTTTTTGCTTTTTGTTTTTTTTCTGAGGAACATTAGCCCCGAGCTAACAGCTGTTGCCAGTCTTCCTCTATTTTTTGTACATGAGCTGCTGCCACAGCATGGCCACTGATAGACAAATGGTGTGGGTCCACGCCCAGGCTACCAAAGTGGAGTGAACCGAACTTAACCAGTAGGACACAGTGGCTGGCCAATGGTTTTCTGATACTAGTCCTTCCACCCTGATGCTTTTTTGGTGGCTTCTCACGTTGATGATTCAGCGGACTATACACAGAGGGATTAAAAAACCCAGCTGAAAATTTTGAGTCCTTAAATGAGACTCAGTTTAAGGAGAGTCAGCTGAATTCTCATAATGCAAATAATTTAGCCATTTTTGTGGAAAAAAAAAGGGGGCATGTCCCAGTTCCATTATGCTAAATTAATTCCTCTCTCACTTATAATTTCAGAGTATTTTGTTCTTGGTTCTTTTCTAGCAGTTGTTACATTTTATTATTCTATGTGATTATGTTTTGACACCACAATTAAGTTATTGGGTTTTTAAATTCTTAAAGGAACAGATTATTAGTTTTAAAAAATGAGGGGATAGTATTTACTTTTAAAATAATATCTGATATTGAAATAAATTATACTGACATCTGCTCAGAGCCGTGTTACCAACACCTATACAGCCATCTGAGAGGGTCCGGGCTGAGAAGGGCCGAGGGGTGCAGGGACACCCCTCAGTGAAGAATGGCCGGCCGACACCCCTGATATTTTCTGAAATGTATGCATGCTTTTTATCAAGGTTATGACTATATTTGTTTCTGCTTTTTATTCTTGAGGATATATAGTTTAACTTAGCTTTTCAGCCTGATGCCTTACTAGCAAAATGATATTTTCTCCGGGCAGTGTGCTCAAGGGACAAATAGTCCTACCCCCTGAAAGACAAAGGAATGCTTTCACCCGCTAAGGGGCGTGCGAATGTAAAGATTTTTAACTACCCGCTGAGAACGCACGTAGTCCTGGAGATAAGATACCCGGGAGTTGCCTTTTGTTCCCATTAACCATCTACACTAATGACGTAGATGATCGATGGAGACAAGGGTAGCTCCCCCAGGACGTAAACAGACAGAATGCTGTCCTGTCTAGATGCCTGGTCCTTCTCTCTGCCTTTGATCTAACTTTACCATGAATTACAACAGATGTTAAGGTACCTATCTCTTTTAGCTTGGAGACAATAAATAATAGTTAATTGCGGAAAAGATGATCATTAACCTTATGCTCTATAGAAGGGAATGCTAATTAAAATTCATGTGCTCACTTTATACTTCCTTATCTCTCTGAGAACATCCGTAGAGCTCTTTCTGTACTAATCCTGAAAAATATAAAAACGACACTTGTGCACAGTAAAGACAGACTTGATTGCACCGACTCAAGTCTCACGTCTCTTCCTTCACTGCGCCGACTCCGTCCCTCCCTCAGGAACCTGGACTCGGCTGGAGCAGGACTTCGACAGACATCTTTAACACAAAAGGGAATGTTGGCCCTTCTCTTCTCCCTACACCCATAATCAAGGATAATCTCCACTGACCATGTGAAACAATTCATTCCATTCCTCTTTCTCTGTCTACACACTCACACACACCCTCCCACGGCCATACACACACATATTTATTGGAATTAGTTTTCTTTAAGTAGAGTTGAAATAATTTTATATGTACTGTTATTCAGCTATTTCTTTCAATAAATTACACATAAAAAGTATATAATTATATATGCATCTATGTTACTTTATTCAGTCGTATGCTATATATTCCATAATACAGATTTTGCTTTTGTCTTGTTCCCTTATTCTGACAAATAGAGAGTTGATATTTTTCCATTTACATATTTATCCATCCCTCCAGGTATCTATCTAGCCATTCATTGTTTGTATATTAATCAATCCATTAGTTCATTTTTACTTACTCATTGAATGCTTATTTTGTGTCAAATATCACCAACAATTTTCGCTACTTGTTGGTAAATTTTATTTTTAACTTTTTAAACGAGTGAGGTTGATCTTTTCATTTTCAAGAGCATTTGAATTTCTTTGTAGATACCAGTTTATTGACATTGTTTGCACATTTTTTATTTACTAGTTTATGGGAGTACTTTATTATGGAAATTAAGCCCTTATTGTGATGCAGTTTGCAAACAATTTTTTCTTTTACGTCATTTGTATTTGAATATATAGAACCACATGGCATTGCTGGCAGAAGTGGGGATGATAGGGTCAAAAATATAGAGGGCAAGGAGTCACAGTTAACATAATAAAGGACAAGATTAGCATAGCAGTCAATTAGGGCTAAGCCACAGTGGTAGAAATAGTTAATGTTTTATGAAAATAGTTAATATTTTATTTCACCCATGAGGACAAAGAACATGGGCTGCAGACAATGACACTAGTCAATTTAGATCTGCAGAAAAAGTCAAAGAGATGGGTGACCATGAATCTGAAAGCAATTATGCCATGCTGGGAATTTATATTCTCAGCATATTCCAGACCTAAGAATACCAGGTAACATCATAGGCTGCCAGTTTTGAGTGAGACCAACAGTAGGAAAAGCCTTTGAAGCAGTGGAGTTTGTGGCCAGCCCAGTGGAAATATCTTGGTACCAGTCCCTGTGGTTTGGGAACAAATCTGCCGTCTAGAATTATACATCTCTTGAATAATACCTCCTGGCAGGCTACTGGGTTCTTGTAGAAACAGAATGCCTAATATTGAGATACCAAGTAAAAATGCAAGAATTGCCTACACAGTCAGACCCACTGAATCATAAGGCCAGATGGGCCCAGGAACAATCCATCATAAGATGGAAGTGGCATATCAGGGACCCAGCACAAGCAGGATCAGATGATAAAAAAGCAAGTTGCAAGATCAGGTAATCTAAACCATCATTGTTACTAGACCAAATGTGGATCCCTTCTTGGGAGTTAAATCAAACTTCACCATTAGTAGCTGTTTCATAAAGCAGAATTTTTATTTGTGGTATGTAGCAAAGAAAAATAGAGACCATAGGGAATAATTTCACAAAGCTATGGACCCTCAAAGATGGGGAGGTGGGTACCCTTATTTGGGGTAGGAAATCAATATTCAAAAGGGAAGTTTCATCATCGCATGTAGAGGTGGGTGTAAACTTGCACATGCCTGGTTTGAGATCATGCGTCTACATAAACATTGCATGACCTAAATTTGGCTGCTTTACTCCTCCCAGAGGAGGGAAACGTACAATGTTAATGAGGGCAGGTTACTTTAGTACAATTTTCTGCCGATCTGTGCAGGTGCCACTCTTGTGGTTGTAGTCTGGGCCGGCCGTTTCAGAGCGGCTGGGTCCAGGGCAGTTGTCACTTAGAGTTTCTTCCTGGAACATCGCTGAAACCGCATAAGCTCAAGCCCCAAGGTATTAGAACTCCAGCATCTTTCAGGAAGACAAGAGAATTAGGTCAGTCACAGAGATTAGAATTTAGGCAAGACAAGAGAAGCGCCTGAGGGTCCATGTCAGGTGATATCACGTCACCCTCCACTGTTGCACCAGTGTCCCCCCCTCAGCTCAAACAGATGGTCATATGCAGAATCCCTTATGCCCTGCAGAAATAGTAGGAAAAAGCCCAAGGTTGGCTTACCTCAGTATGTTAGTCCTTGAAAGAAAATGATGAGAGAAAATCCTCCCAATGAGCAAAGGTTTGGTGATACACCTAGTGAATCACTTTGTGTAGAAAAAGAAGTATCCTGAGGTTAGAATGTATACAAAATCATTGGCAGTGCTGAATTAGGGCTGATCAGGAGATTGACAGGACAAGACTGAAAGAGCAGAGTCCAGACGGTCTGCGCTGGAGGACAGGTATGGGCATATGTTATGAAGTTCTTGGCATCATGTGTTAATGCCCACCAGAGAGTATCCTGCACGGAAGATACAGCCAAGCTGACAAAAGAATTCAATCAGTTATCAGTTACCCTCTGTTTTCAGCTGCCACAGTGCTTGCATAATGGCCACATGAACTTAGAGGCCAAAGAGAATGAGATACAGCTGCATATGGGCCTAACCACTATGGATTGCCGCATAACTAAGACTGATCTAGCTACTGCCACAATTGAATGTCAGACCTAGCAACAGAGACTAGTGCTGAGAACTTGATATGGCATTATTTCTCAAGGTTACCAACTAGACACTTGATGACATGATGACCACATTTGACCTCTTTAATCCTGCAACAGGGAGCAGTTTGATCTCACAAAATAGACGTGTTGTAGGATTGTCTTTTCTGCCTGAAAAGCCTCAACTGTACCACTCTCTGAAGGCTCATGGAGTGTTTAAACCACTAGCGCAGAATTCACTAAGCATTGTATCAGACCAGGAGACATATATTATAGCAAAAGAGGTGAGATAGAGGGCCTTATACCATGCAATCCACTGGTTCTATCTTATACTGAAAGTTATCAGCCTAACAGAGCATTCACACAGCTTGTAAAGAGCACATCTGAAGTATCAGCTCAAGCAAAACTCTGTGTGATGACCTCCTCTTGGAGTCAATATACAGACTGAATCAAAGAGCTTCGTATGGATTGCCACCACAAAATGAAGACTACATGGGTCATGGGAGATAATGTACATTCTGTCCTAGCAATGACTGTGTGTGGTTAGATGTCCTGGCAGTGACAAAGAAGTGTATTTTTTCCAGAGGCCAAAGCAAGATTTCCATCTAATTATAAGCTATGGCTAATACCTGGGAACTTTGGGATCTTGGGCACAAGAACCAGGAGATAAGAAGAGGGCAGATCACATCAGCAGGTGTAATTAATCCTAATCTTCAGGAAAAGTTAGGACTGCTGTTAGACAAACAAAAATCCTAGTTCATTGAGGTTTATCTGGGGATTACTATTAAGAGGCAATACTCACTGCAGAGATCTCTGCAGGGTTGGGCAAAGCTTTCTCAGGGCTATATTGCAATTCTACTTCTCTCTCTATCCAATCCTACTTTCCTTTCCTTTCACAAGGAATAAAAGATCTAATAAATATATTATACCCCAAACATCATTTTAGCATCTATTTCCAGAGAACTCATATTGCCCAAACTATTTTCTAAAGGTGTTGTACCATTTTACACATCCTGAGCCATGAATGAAACTTCAGATAATCACATCCACACCATTGCTTATTATTTCAGCATCTTTAATTTTAGCCTGCCTCAGTAGGCATATATATTTCTTTGTGACTTTAAATTGCATTCCTCCAATTTTATAAAAACATTTTTATGTATTCATTGGCTATTGTTGTATCTTCTTTTGTGAAGTGGCTGTTCAGTGTTGTCCATTTTATATTACGATGTTTGTCTTTTAATTATTAAGTTATAGTAGTTATTTATTCTACACAAATCATTTGTTATTTGTCTTACAATTATTTTCTTCCAGTTTTTGGCTTGTCCGTTTTCTAACACTATGTTTGATGAGCAGAATATTTTAATATGATGAAGTCTAATTTATCAATTGCGTATACTATGGTTATTGTTTTCTATTTCCTGATAAAAACTTTGCTTACTCTCTGGTCAAGCTATTGTCCTACTTTTACTATAGAAACATTATGATTTTATTTACATTTGATTTACATTTTACATTTACATCATTTTACATTTATGTCCATGATCATCTTGAATTAATATTTAATTATAATATAAAGTAGAAGCCAAAGTGTAGGCACATAGCTGTTTTATTATTTTTCATTGAAATAATTGTTATTTCTCACTGAAACTGTCTTGGCACCTTTACCATAATCCAACTGATCTTATCAGTTTGGATATATTCATGTAATGGAATATTATATAGCAATAATATTAAAGATACTTTTACATGCAAAATATGTATGAGTCTCACAAACATAATGTGAAATAAGTCAACACAAAAGACTGTGTACCACAAGTATTCAGTCATATAAGTTTAAAAATTAGGCAAAATGATTTGAGAATGTTGGAAGTCTAGATATTGGTTTATATTGAACTTAACTCACAAGGACAAGGACTTAATTTTAGACTTATTTAGACTACTTTAAGTGTAGACTTCTTTCCTTGGCCCTAAATATATTCTAGGCTTTAAAAGGCAATGCAATTTTAATTTTCAACTATTAGACTTTAATTTATCCCTGGAAGTTAGATATTGGTTTGGGATTACAATTAAACACAGTCAGACAATAAATGATCCAGGATTATAATTTGAATCTACGTGAAAAAACAAACTCCAGTAAAGGTAATTTTGTAATTATAAGAGACAGTTAAATGTATATTTTTCTCTTAACTGACTTAAAAAGCAATTTTAGGGGCCAGCCCAGTGGCGCAGTGGTTATGTTCTCACGTTCCGCTTCTCGCCGGCCCAGGGTTCGCCAGTTCAGATCCCACGTGTGGACACGGCACTACTTGGCAAAAGCCATGCTGTGGTAAGCTTCCCACGTATAAAGTAGAGGAAGATGGGCATGGATGTTAGCTCAGAGCCAGTCTTCCTCAGCAAAAAGAGGAGGATTAGAGGAAGATGGGCATGGATGTTAGCTCAGGGCCAGTCTTCCTCAGCAAAAAGAGGAGGATTGGCAGTAGTTAGCTCAGGGTTAATCTTCCTCAAAAAAAAAAAAAGCAATTTTACAAAGTGATATATATGCAATATACTGCTGGCCATATAACATATAGAAATATAATGTATGTATAATGTATTTTGCAATACAGCCCTAAGGAGGTGGACAGGTACAATGTTATATTTCTTAGAAATCACTGCAGATGGTAAATTAATAATGAAAACAATATATTTTGAGTTTTGCAACATTAACAGGTGTATTATATATGTAACAATGCCACAAAGAAAGGGAAAATGGAATACAGCTATATAGTAGTAACAGTTTTAATGTTTCTTTATCACAAGAATTATGCTGGTATACATGTGAAGCTGGTTTGGATAAGATGATTACAGTAGGCCCTATTACAATCACTAAGAAAAAATATCAAAAATATATAGTGAAAAAGTCATTAAAGAAAATTAACTGCTATTTATGAAAATATTAATTTAAAGCAAAAAATAGTAGTAAAGAAACAGAGAAATCAAAAAAATAAAACATGAGATAAAAAGACAAAAAGTAAAATGGTGGATGCACATCCAACTATATCAATATTAGCATTAAATGTAATGAACTAAACAATACAATCAAACAGCATAGTTTGTCAGACTAGATAATAAAATATGACCCAACTATATACTTTCTACAGGTGACATATACAAATGGGTTGAAAGTAAAAGAATTGAAAAAGAAATATCATGGAAACATCAACTACAAGAAAGTTGGGTTGGCTATACTGTATCAGAAAAAATACATTTTGAAATTTAGAAAATGGTACTATATATGAAGAGACCCATTTTATAATGATAAAATGATTAATTCATCAGGAAAGCATAACATGATAAACATATATTGACATAATAACAGATCAGCAAAATATAGGATGCAAAATTGATAGAAATGAAGGGACAAATAAATAATTCAAAAGTAAAGATTGAAGGGGCCAGCCTGGTGGCACAGCGGTTAAGGTCCCATGTTCCGCTTTCGCAGCTTGAGGTTCACCGGTTCAGATCCGAGGGTGACCTATGCACTCCTTGTCTAGCCATGCTGTGACAGGAAGCCCACATATAAAGCAGAGGAAGATGGATACAGATGTTAGCTCAGGGCCAGTCTTCATCACCAAAAAGAGGAGGATTGGTGACACATGTTAGCTCAGGGCTACTCTTCCTCCAAAAAAAAATAATAATAAAGACTGAATACATTAGTACTCCACTTTCTCATTCTCAATAATGGATAGAAAAACTAGACAGAATATCAAGAAGGAAATGGAAGCCTTAAACTATACACCACGGCACTCAACAACAATAGAATATATATTTTTCTCAAGTGTACATGGAATATTCTACAGGATGGACTATATGCTAGATCATAAAAAAATACTAATACAATTAAAACGATAGAAAGTATGTTCTTTGACCACAATGCAATAAGATTAGAAATTGCCAGATACAAGTTAAGTATATAAAAGTCAATTATGCTTATATACATGTATAATGTACAATATGAAAAAGAATTTAAGAAAACAATGCAATTTATAATGCATCAAAAACAATTCAACATGTAGAAAATATTTTTAAAATATTGCAAAACTTATACTAGAAAAACTACTGAATGAAATTAGAGAACATCATCAAGAAGAAAACATTTTTAAAAAAGATCTTTAAGAGAATTTTTATTTATTAATTAAAAAATATTCTATATGCAGATATACGAAGATTTAACTATGTTAAGATGGCAATACTTCTCAAATTGATCTACACATTATTGAAATTCTTAGCAAAGTCACAGCTGATGTCCTTGGGCAAAATGACAAGTTGATTTTAAAATTCATATAGAATTGCAAGGGACAGGTAATAGGCAAAACAACCCTGCAAAGGAAGAATAAAGTAGGATGGCTCATGCTTCCATATTTCAAAATTTATTACTAAGCAACTGTAATCAAGACAGTCTGGTCCTGACACAACAGTAGATAAATTTGTCAATGGAACAGAATTAAGTCTCCAGAAACAAACATCTATATCTATGGTGAACTGATTTTCAACAAGGGTGCCAAGACTATTCAATGTGAAAACAACACTTCAACAAATGGTGCCGGGAATACTAGATAGCTATATGCAAAAAAAAAAAAGAGAGAGTTTAAAATCTTACCTCACATCATATGCAAAAATTAACTTCAAATGGATCAAATATTTAAATGCAAGAGAGAAAACTATAAGACTCTTAGAATAAAACATAGGATTAATTTTTTTCCTCCCAAATCTCCCCGGTACATAGTTGCGTACTTTTAATTGTGGGTCCTTCTAGTTGTGGCGTGTGGGACGCCGCCTCAATGTGTCCTGATGAGTGATGCCACGTCTGCGCCCAGGAGCCGAACCTGCAAAACCCTGGGCCTCCGAAGCAAAGCGCCCGAACTTAACCATTCAGCCACGGGACCAGCCCCCATAGGATTAAATTTTTAAGACCTCAGATTTGGCAGAGGATTAGTAGATATCACATCAAAATGATGAGCTACAAAAGAAAAAAAAATGGACTTCATCAAAATTAAAAAATTTTCTCTTCAAAGGACACTGAGAAAGTGAAAGGACAACCCAGAGAATGGAAGCAAATATCTGCAAACCATATATAGGATAAAGGGCCTTGTATCCTGAATATATAAATAACCTCTATAATTTAATAACAGAAAGACAAAACAAAAAATGGTGAAGGGATATAAATAGACATTTCTTGAGGAAGATATACAAATGGTCAATAAGTACATGAAATATGCTTAACTTTATTGATCACCAGGGAAATGCAAATCAAAGCCACAATGAAATATTTTATACCCACTAAGATGGTTATAACAAAAAAGTCTAAGAACAAGTGCTGATGAGAATGTGGAGAAATCAGAACCCTTATACACTGCTGGTGAAAACGTAACATTTTCAGCTACTTTGGAAAAGTTTGGCAGTTTTTCAAACAATTAAATTTGCAGTTACTATATAATCCAGTAATTCCACTCTGATGTAAATATCCATGAGAAATGAAAATATATGTCCACACAAATATATGTACAAGAATATTCATATTAGCATTATTCACAATAGCCAGAAGGTGGAAACAAAATAACTGTTCATCAACCATCTGAACAATAAAATTTTTGATCTGCATGGTAGCGAGTCTGAGGAGTTAGAGAGTTATCAAGGAAGAATTTTGACCATAAGATGGCAGTAGTGCACAATGAGCTTTCTTGGGCAGCCCTTGGACTGTTTGTATGGTAGGGGAAATCCCACAGTGTGGGAGACTTTCCAGGGGTTGTGGTGCAGGCCACCATCCCAAGGGCAAAAGGGCAAGGGAACTCCCGGGGCAGGAGGCAGTTGGAGAGGGGGCGCAAGTTTCTTAATAATATCTTTCAGCAGCAAGGAAGGCAGTCTCTGGGTCAGAAAGCCCTGAAAGGCAGTAGTGGTTTAGGGTCTATTATAGCCTTAGCGTGTGTATTATCTATAGCTAGGAGAAGTTGGGTGCAGTTTTGTGTAGTATGCAAATTAGGCAGCCTCTATATGGTTATAATTATATTTATTTGAGATGTATATAAAGCAATTAGATATGTAAAAATTTCAATTTGGTGCCAGTGGGCTAGAGCTCAAGTTCCTACCTGCTGTGATGTGAACAATATACAGATCAATACAGAAGGGCTATTTTCAACTTATCAATATAACCTATAAAATGAAATATTATTCAGCCATGAAAAGGACTGAAGTACTGATACATGCTACATCAGTATGCTAAGTAGAAGAAGTCAGCCATAAAATACTACATATTTTATCTTGCATTCATCGGAAAGTCCAGAGTTATGGAATCTATTGAGCCAGAAAGTAGATTAGTAGTTCCTTAGGACTAGGTGGAGGATATGAGGTGGAGGTGATAGCTAGAGAGTATTAATTTCTTTTTGAGATGATAAAAATTGACTGTTTCAATGATTATACATATCTATTAATATATTTTAAAACATTGAATTGTACATGCTACATGAGAGAATTGTATGGTTGGTGAATTATATCTCAGAAAGCTTTTAAAATTTTTAAAAACTAACCTGCTACTTAGCAAACTAGGGCCCTAGGATATATATATATTAAAGTAAAGGAAGGGATAAAAATATAATATGCTAACACTGATCAAAAGAAAGCTAGAAAAGTTATGTTAATTGCAGAAAAGACATTTTTAAATGAGAAAAATGATCAAGGAGAAACAAGGGCATTACATTTTGGTAAAGTGATTTCCAAGAAGATAGAAAAAATCTTAATAACTATGCACCTAACAACAGAGAATCAAAATACCTGGAGTAAAACAGACAGAAAGACAAGGAGAAATAGGCAAATCCACTATGATATTTGCAAGCTTTAATATCTCTCTTTCAGTAACCAGCAGATCAAAAACAAGCAGAAAATGGATGGAAACCTGAGTCTCAGAGGTGTCTGTACTCAGAATAGAAAGATGTCTAGGTTCTTAGACACAGAATCATCATGGTTTCTGGATTGAGAGCTACCCAAATCAGTTCTATTATTTTGGCGCAAGTCTTCTTCCTTTTATATTTCTGAAAGTGTGCTGAGCTTCATCCATTTATCATTTTCTCTTGGTGACGTCTTTGCTGCTGGAAATATTTTTCCTTCCTGGACAGGAGATCAAAAACTGTGTTAAAAATATTTTCATATTAAGATCAATTGTTTGGGGAAATATTGTTGATCTAGACTACAGAGTCTATATTAGACCTAGCTACTGTTAGTGCTGTCGAGTCAATTCCAACTCTTAATGACCCTGTGTACAGCAGAGCTGAACCTTGTCTGGTCATTTTTCACTATCTTCTCCCCTTCCTATGCTATACCAGACAGTGATTCAATGCTATTTGTTGGATTTTCATGGCTGATTCTTTTGGAAGTGGGTGACCGGGTCCTTCTTCCTAGTTTGGCTTAGTCTGGAAGCTCCACTGAAACCTGTCCACCATAGGTGACCCTGTTGGTGTTTGAAATACTAGTGGCATAGCTTTCAGCATCACAGCAACACGCAGCTGCCACATTATTCCCAGACCAGGAAACAAACTTGGGTCGTGGTGGTGACAGTGCCAAATCTTAGCTACCAGACCACCAGAGCTGGCTATATTAGACTAGAGACATCATAAAATCTAAATCCTCAGAAATCAAGGAACTTCAAAAGGTATCACAAATAACTTCACTAGATTGTTGACTACTTGATGACTCTTTCAGTTTCGCAAGCATTTACTGCTGATTATTAAAAGAACAGTCATAATTCTACTAGGAATTGCCTAACCTGGATTTAGTGACTGTATTCTCTAGTGTGTCAACATGAATATAAAAAAAAGATGGCTTTATTCTCTATACTGAAAAGATAGGGTTTACTGTTATTGAAGTTTATATCTAGCATCTTAAAGGAAAAATATTATTAGTAATTTTTAAATTCAGAATTCTACATTAAAATGACATATTCTCATAAATATAAAGGAGAGGAGAGGGGAAGTCGTGTTTTAGAGGTTTTTTCACCTAAACTTTCTGTCGCTTAAATTTCTTGAGGATTCTGTCACGGATCTGCTTGGTCTTGACGCTATAGACAATAGGGTTCATGAGGGGTAGAACCAGCAAGTAGACATTGGCCATGAGCACATGGACAATTGGAGAAGCATTCTGCCCATAGCGACGGATCATAGATAGCCCAATCATCGGTGTATAGAAGGTGAGTACAGCACAGATGTGGGAGATACAGGTATTAAGGGCTTTCACCCTCTCTGTCTTGGAGGCTATTCTCAACACTGTCCCAAGGATGAGGATATAGGAGAGAAGGAGGAGCACTGAATCAAGTCCCGTGGAGCAGATGACCACCATGAGGCCATAGATGCTGCTAACCCAACGACTGGATACAGTTGTCTTTATGAGATCCTGGTGCAGGCAGAAGGGGTAGGAGAGAATATTGACAGGGTGATATTGAAGCCTCTTTAGGAGGAAGGAAGCTGGAAAGACCAGAGTCAAGGCCCTTCCAGCAATTGCCAACCCAATCCCAATGATTACACCATTCGTTAGAATGGCTGCATAGCTCAGGGGCTCTCGAATTGCTACAAAACGGTCAAAGGCCATGGCCAACAGCACAGCTTACTCAGTAATTGAGAAAACATGAATGAAGTACATCTGGACCAGACAAGCATTGAAGGAGATCTCCCGGGCATGGAACCAGAAGACGCTGAACATGGTAGGCAAGGTTGTCATGGATAGGCCAAGATCAGTAAGTGCCAGCATTGACAGAAAGTAGTACATTGGTTGGTGGAGGGAAGGCTCAGTTCTGATAATAAATAGGATGGTAATGTTTCCTGCAACTGAGGTGCCATAAATCAAGAAGATGGGGAGGGAAATCAAGCCATATCTGCTTTCAAGGCCTGAGAGGCCTGTCAGGAGGAAGCGAGGGTATAGAGCAGAACTATTGAAGACAGACATTGTGCGCCTGGAGGTACTCTCAGTCTAGGTGGGGAGACAAGAAAGTGCAACAATTAGGCTAAAGTCAATACTGCAAGAAGAAGCAACGCTCGGATGCATGCTGCTCTGTGTTTACTGTTTTCAATCACTCTTCTACTAATTATATATAATTGCCACCTGTAGTTATGATTTTACCAATTTGTTTTCTCTATTACACATTTATTGAGAACATATTTTATAAAAGGAAATCTAGAGAAATGTAGAGAAATATTTGAGAAATCCCTTTAGATACTTACAGCCCAGTTGATAAAGAGAGCTAAAATTAAAATAAAGTGTTAGTTTAATACAATGTCCTATAAAATGAAGAAAAAGAAACTAACCTGACCCAGGTAATCAGGGAAGACTTATTAAAGGTGATTGGTGAATTAAGTCTCAAATTACAAATATGAGTTAGATGAGAACAAAGGGCTGTGCTGGATAGTCTGGGCTGGTTGACACCTATGTGAATGTAGAAAGGTATTAGTATTATAAGTGAAAATGAACATAATCGAGCAAAGCTACAGGGTAGGGTGGCTCTTCAGATGGTTATTCAAGCTAAGACTGTATAGAAACGGAGCAGCATTTCTGAGGGAACTTGTGCATATATATAAAGAGCTTGGACTTAATCTTAGAAGACACAAGATAGTCATTTTAATAAAAAGTAAACAATTTGACCAGTTTTATATTATATCATGGTCAAACTAGGGTCAATTCTAAGAATGATGAAAAGAATGACAAAAGAGAAGGCAGGGAAATTCTTTAGGAGGCTGTTGTAGTAATTTAAAAAATTGGATGAAAGTGAAGTGTAACAGTGGGGATGATAAAGGATAAATAGATATAAAAGTTATATGTGGAGGAAAAACTAATAAAATACTGGTCAATGATCATAAGCTAAGAATGAGAAAAAAAAACCATGACGAGTTCAGTTATTTAGTAGATTTTGTTGTCATTTATTGAAACAAATAAACAAAAATTCAGGAAGACCTGCAAGAAAAGTTGGCGAAACTAGGGGGTAGGATTAATTCAGTTTGCTTAGGATAAATTTGAGGCATGTGTGTTGAGGAGATAGTAGTGTATTGGGTCCCACAGAGGGTTGTCAAAAGGGAAATTACCCCAACTCAGAGAATTTGGAAGGATTCCTAATAGAGCAAGGAGAGAGAGAGAAAATTTTCTTAGGAAAATCAAAACAACCACATAACACATGGCATGTTATAAGAAGAGTGTAAGAGCTTTAGTTCTCAGGGCTCAGGCACCCAATGGATGCAATATGCTGCAGGAAACGTAAGAGACAGAGTTTGCCAGGGACTGGAGAGGATGAGGCATCATTCTAAGAACTCTAGAGACTTAGATTACTTAGCAACATGATGGCCACCCAATTTCAATTTCTCTGGGCATCAAACACCAATAAAAATTTTTCATTGATCATATTCAATGTCAAAGTTTTTCTAAACTTCATATGGCCCCCAACTTACCCTGCTCCAATACAATTACACTTTATACTTTCCTCTGACAGACTTAATAAAATAACTAATTCCCTATAGAGACCACAGAAACTTTTCCACTCTGATACCATTTGCTTTCCTTTTTAGGAGCACATAAAATAAAGGGAACAATTACTTTACATATTGTCATCCTGTGATTTATTACTATACTAATCATAGCATATTAGGCAATACTGGTCTTTATACACCTTCCTCACTTTCCTACCTTTTTATGTCACAAAACTTCTGGTTTCCTTTAACGTCACTGAACAACTGTCATCACTTGGGCACTTGCATGCAATTATTTTCTTCTTCCTTGATATCTTCTTGAAATCTTTCTATTTCTTAAGAGACTCCATCCTGCCCAGGTATGCTGGATCTTTCCTCTTAGATCACTTCCTCCTACTTCTTAACAGAAAGGTCTCTGACTTAGGATATTCATAAATCGTCTTCTATAAATGGGTCTATCAGATAAGGACACAAGCACACTGCTCTCATTGGTTATTCCTCTAGAATCAGAGAAAGTGATGACAACTGTCATTCATTACCTCTATCACATTGGACAGATTACTAAACTTCTTTGACCATAAAAAATGGGAATTGTATTACCTTATGTAATATTTGAGAAATTCAAGAAAGTGTATCAAAAATACTTGGCACAGAGTCTAAGACCTAGGAGATACTTTGGGCTTACATGAAGCAAAATGTTAATGGAGATGCTGAAATAGCCACAATCTTTAAGCATATCAGCCATATACCACAGTAATCCAAAGGCAGGTGTGACTTGGAATGCCCAAGTGTTACCACTGGTAAAGATGTTACCCCTTGGGGTTACTCCTGAGAATTATTTTGTCTAATTCCTTTTTTGGCTGATAATAATCCTAAGTGTGTATGATATACATGAAAGTGAGATAGAGGAGGTACTCAAATCATCATCGACATTATCATCCTCATCATCATCACTGTTTTTAACAATATAATCTTTAGTTAATGTCAGATAGCAGTGTTTTCAGAGATGGAACATTTCAGCACATGGATTCCCATCGTAGGTTCTGTCTATATCTGGAGGTGAGTTTACAATGGCATTCCATCCGAGAGCTCTTCTGTGCAGCCTTTGAGGATGATAGTCTGGCTCCTGTGAGGGAATGACAATCTGTACCTCTGACCTATCCCAAAACAATAATTTCACATGAGCAACAGTCAGTCCTACATCTTGACTTTGTCTTCTACTTCCTGGATTCTTCAAATATTTTGGGTATTAATCTCTTACCTATTGTCCTCACCTCAGGAGCTTTCCATCATGTATACCTGAGCCCTGAGGTGTAGACAGCCATTCACACTGCTACAGGTTGGCTGGGTCTCCAGTCGGCCAGGCCTAGCGACTTCTTATAGGTAGAGAGAGCCATTGAAGACGGACAGAAGAGAAGAGGATCCTAAGGCAGATGGTTCTTCAAGGAGGGAAGCATTCCTGAGGGAAGCATTCATTTCTTTTTCAGCAACTCCAGAGCCAAGATAGGATATTTTTTCATTCAGCATCCTTGACTCTATCCAGCCAGGTGCCTTATCAGCACTACACTTCTACCTTTAACTACTTTAAATGCTGTGCCTCCTCTTGAATTTTCCATTCCCTCAGGACTAATTATTTTTTTCTCAATGCAACCTGCAGGGAGGATGAATGATGCCACTGCCACTGGAGATTTTTCTCTTGCTCAGGAAAAGGAAGTGGTCATATCAAATTCTGAATCTGGGAGTTCACATTTGACAGCAACTGAGAAGTGTCCCTAGGATCATCTGATGGAGAAAAATAATGGTCTTAGAATAATGTACAAGAAAAAGTCTGTACTCTGAATAAGCAGAGACAGCAGTTACTAGCTGCTCAAAAGTGCTAATTCTTTACACTGCCTATATCCGATTTTCTAAACATGTAAAATAGACCGTATTTAAATAGAATTAATGACCAAAACAAACAAACAAATAAAGTGAGCCTTGGTCAACCAGGTTTTGGACAAACTGCATGTTGTAATAACCTTGCATGTGAATATTTATATTGTGTGCTAATGTTTCAGGGAACTCCAGCATTGAGGAAACCTACTAATATAATATAAGCCAGCCTTTTCCAGATATATTTTATCCAGGCAGTATTTATTTATTTATTTATTTATTTATTTATTTATTTTTTAGAGATTGGCACCTGAGCTAACATCTGTCGCCAATCTTCTTTTTTTTCTTCTTCTTCTTCTCCCGAAAACCCCCCACTACATAGTTGTATGTTCTAGTTGTGGGTCCCTCTGGTTGTGCTATGTGGGACACCACTTCAGTATGACTTGATGAGGGATGCCATGTCCACACCAAGGATCTGAACTGGCAAAACCCTGGGCCATCAAAGCGGAGCATGTGAACTGAAACACTTGGCCACGGGGCCGACCCAGACAGCATTTATTAGCATCTAAAATTTATGTTCTGCCGAACTCCATTTAGGAATGGAGTTGAGAGAATCCTTGATTTAAGGCAGTAATTCTCAACAATAATCAATTTTTCCTACCAGGGGATATTTGACAACGTCTGGAAGCATTTTCAGTTGTCATAACTTAGGATAATTTAGGAAAAGTTAATGGCATCTAGTTTGTAGATGCTAGGGATGCTTTTAAATATCTTACAACGGGTGAGACAGGCCCCACAACAAAGAATGTACACATCCAAATGTCAATAGAGCCAAGGTAGAGAAACCCTGATTTAAGCTGGAGGAGAGAGGAGGGAACAAAACTGAACTAAAACCCAATGTTCTGCGTTTAAGTCTCAGGGTAATATGAAGGCAAAGAGCATGGACTCTAGGACCATGAAAGTAAAGAACATGGACTGTAGATCCTGAGCTTCTTACCTTAGAATCCCAATCCTGGCACTTATTGACTATGTAACCTAGGGAACATTACTTAGCCATTTTTGCCTCTCTTTCCTTATGTATGTAATGAATTCATAATAATTTTATCTGTCTCCTATATATGTTTAAAATATTCAATGAGTTAATGTATGCATAGCATGTAGAATGCATAAAGTGCTCAATAACAGATATTCAAAAATTGATTCCCTGTTCCTTTGCTACAGATTTATTATTTAGTTATTCTTAGTATTCTGTCAGTCTACCAAATTTGTGACCCTGTATTTTGTACCCTGAGCTAAAACTGCTTTCAAAGCCCTTGGCAAGTATTTTCAAAGGGTACATCAAATTTCATAGCCACTAAATAATTAAATCATATGGCTAATTTCTCTGTATCTAATCTCATGAATATCAGACAGTCTTTTAACCATGATTTGGATTTTCATGTATAATTGTTTTCAGAAAGCAAACTTTCTTCCTTTGAGTAGTATTTATCTAGTCTAGAAAAGTTGCATTTCACGCGTTAAGTTAAATTTTCACATTCTAAAATATACATCGTATCAAATGAGTTTGGTTTTCAGGATTCAGCACTCTTGGTATCTTATTAGTCATGAGATATTAAGAAGACTGATTTTTTTCTGAAAAGGTGAAATAATCCCGGGAAAATATGAACAAGAAAACCAATCGATCTGTCTAATGATATTTTTAAACTTCTTTTCACCTCCATCTAATTCAATCAGACTTATTTTAAATGATTAGTTGCTATATTCATTCTATGCTCTTGAAGATTAATCATTAATTCCATATTTCCAGTTTTCCAGGATAACATCATTCTCCCAAATCTCAGCCAATCTCATTTTTCACAAATCTTTATCATATAATCCCATAGTCACATCCATCTTTCTCTTAAATAAATGGAGTTTATTGACTGAGCTAATGGGGGAGTGAGTAGGACAATTTCCAAATGAGATTTCTTTACCAAAGAAAAGTGTATAAATGTATTTAAGTGGAAGGGCTGATATACTTATTTTATGTTTTAATACCATCCAGACTTAAAATTATCCTGTTATTAATTCATATTATAAGAGAAATTAGGATAATGACAATATGTGTGTCGTGGGAAATCTGGGAAGCTCTCATTTTCTTAACATGGTATGTTCAGAGACACAAGTTCATCACTGAGCCTAATTCAAAGAGTTCATGTGGGGGACGTGTGAAAGTTGACAAAGGAGATTGGTATGGCTCAAGATACGCAAACTCCATGCTCAAGGTGTTTGCAACACAACTGAGAAGAAAATGAATATATATGAAACAATAAAATATCATCAACGAAAACATATATGAAAGTCATCTTAATAAAGAAGAAAAATGAGTTATTGACAAGAAACTGAGAAAGACAATGATATTAAAGATTCACACAGACATATAGTATGAGAGTAGAAAATATTAAAAGATGAAGGTGTTATTTTCACAACTCCCCACCCACTCACAGAGTAAGACCTAAAATCCTGTGCTATAGTGCTGAACTATACACATTTACCCAGATGTTTAGACACGCATTGTCAGGCTCTCTTGAGTAACTCCTCGGTGTCTGCCTCAGTATTTGCTGGTAAATTGAAAGAGCAGATAGATCTACAGTGGCAATGGAAGAAAAGACACATCACTGTTCAAATGATGAGGTGAGGACTTGGTCCGTAAACAATAGTGACAGTATCAAGTTCGAAACTTGCCCCAAGAAGTCAGGAATATTTTCACAAAAAGTTATAACATTTCGGCATGAGAGCCAAAATATGGGCAAATGTATTAGAAAAAGAGAGAGAGCGATTTCTGGGTTTTAGAACATAAACATGAGAAACTACATAAACATAGTTACATTTAATAAGGAAAATTATTATTATTATCATTAAGAATAATTAATAATATTGACAAATTGTAGTTTTCAAAAAATTTAGTTTGCATGCATTGTCTATTATAAATCTCATAATTATCTTGGAGATAGAAAAGACCATACTTATGATTTGGCTATGGAAACATGAATCTCATAAGTGTTAGTGATTAACTGAGATCACATATAGAGGAAGTGAAAAACTTAGGAATTTAACCAAATGATCAAGCCCCCAATATTTTACTTCTCATCTACTCAAACAGCTGTTGCAACATTTTTCAGTGAGAAAGCTGGAGGATAGAGTTTGAAGTCTCCCTAGTCCAAACGTGCGAAGAATTCCGAGACGAATCTGCTCTGTCTTGACACTGTAGACAATAGGATTAAGCACTGGGGGAAGGAGCAGGTAGATGTCAGCCATAAGGATGTGGACTACTGGAGACAGATGCTTCCCAAAGCGATGGACCATTGACACCCCAATAACTGGCACAAAGAAGATGAGTACCACGCAGATATGGGATACGCACGTGTTGAGTGCCTTTAGCCGCTCTTCACGAGATGCAATGCCCAACACAGCATTCAGAATCAGGACATAAGAAAGCAGTATGAAGATGGAATCCATGCCAAGTGTGGTGATAACTACACACAGTCCATAAACACTGTTGATCCTGGCATCTGAACAGGATAATCTCAGAACATCCTGGTGTAAACAGAAGGTGTGGGAGAGGGCATTGACATGGCTGTAGTGATACTGTCTCAGTAGCAAAGGTGTGGGCAGTACAACTCCCATGCTTCTTAGCAAGCAGGCCAAACCAATCTTGCCAATTACACTGTCGGTGAGAATGGTAGTGTAGTGCAGTGGCCGGCAGATAGCAACAAAACGGTCAAAGGCCATAGCCAGCAACACTGAGGACTCCAGGAATGTGAATGTATGGATGAAGAAGAGCTGAGCATAGCAAGCACTTGCCTGAATCTCCGGAGCATCCAACCACAACACAGCAAGCACAGTGGGGAGTGTGGACAGAGACATACCTAGGTCAGTTAGTGCCAAGATGGAAAGGAAGTAATACATGGGCTGGTGGAGTGAGGACTCTATGCGAATGACAGAAAGGACAGTAATGTTACCAATAAATGCTACCAAATATGCAAGACAGAATGGGATTGACAGCCAAAAATGAACATACTCCAGTCCAGGAAAACCCTTCAGAATAAATATGGGCTCCACAGTATCATTGTTATTCCAGACCACCATAGTCATCCTTGGCAAACAGTGAGGAATGTTTTCTGTTATTTTTTTTAATCATTCAAAATTATCCATGTGAGCATAAGCAGTGTAATCAGGATACAATATATCTTTCCTCTAACCTCACAGAGGAAGGAAGGAGGTACTTCTTAAGGTTCTCATGCAAGAAACATTTCCTAGTAGTAAAAAGCACCAAATTCTGGAACAAAGCTGTGTACTACATGAGTCTGGTCATCTCTGACAAGAACTTTGATGGATTTGCACTGAAGACACTAAAACCTTTAAGCAGCAAAACAGCAGAGAAATAAATCTTTACCATACATTATAGAAAGGAAAAGGGAGAAAAGTCAGAGTAAATGTCTGGATTTGCATAAGCTTCCTGCCAGTAACGTTCTTGAGTTAATCATTTATTGCTTCTAGGCTATCCTGAAAACTGAATTGGTCCCAAGAACTCAACATAGGATCCCTTCATATTTATTTTTATCTAACAATTTATAATATTTAAAACTTAAAAATATTCAATGCTTTAATAATAAAAAATAAACACCCCATTATATGAAAAGAAGGCATAGGAGTCATCCCCATGGGGTAGTGGTTAAGTTTGCATGCTCCACTTCAGCAGCCCAGGGTTCAAGGTTTGTGTTTTGGATCCCAGGCATGGACCTACACACCACTCATCAAGCCATGCTGTGGTGGCATCCCACACACAAAATAGAGGAAGATTGGCACAGATGTTAGCTCAGGGCCAACACCCTCACCAAAAAAAAAAAAAAGCAGCATGAAAAAGGGTAAAAAACTCCATAATTCTGATACACTTGCCTATTTTTGACTGTTTAATATGATAACTCTTCTGCAACCTAAACTCCTCATAGCAAGAAAAATATATACATATATTATATATATATCATAAGGTCATAACATAACTATTAAAGCTCTTCCTGTATGCCTACTCACAAAATAAAATTAAAACAATATATTTAGCTCAATCTGTCATATACTGTATATCTTACATTAGTAACAATGGGGAATATCCACATCATTTCTATTCATCATTTCTTGCTTGTTTTTTCCTCTCAAAATGATGCTTATAATCACATTTTTAAAAATATTAAACCTAAACGTTAAATGTTTTTCCAATTTTATGACCCATTTGCACCTACCTCCATGAACCCATAGCAATCTCAGAAATGCAGTTCTGAGTACTCACCATTAGTGCCTCTTAAGAACAACCAAGTTAATTTTCCCTTTTCAAAATGTAATTCTAATGTCTGGCTTTACTTTCTCTGAGCAATCTTCATGGTGATTGCCTCTGTTAATGCTGCCCTTGCTATAGCCTGGGTTGATGGCATTGGGCGTAGCAGCTAACTCTGCAGGACTCTCTTGTCCCTTCAGTCCTCTGGTTCCTTATGTTAGCACTGTCTAACTGCCCTTGAGAAAATTCTTCACTTAGTCATTAAGAGTCTAGGGTTCCTCGATTTCAGACATCTCCGCTGCAACATCTCAGCATCTCTTTCATCCTTCCTTACAGACCCTTGGTCTCTGGCCTCTTAAAAGTCTATCACAGATTTCAACCCTGGCTTGAAGTGAAGATCTTTCCAAATGTAGCCTCTTATTTAGCATAGGTTCTGACTAGCACTGACCTTTTATTGCCACTATTTTATTTTATAAAAGCTTCATTTTTTTTTCAAATTTTCCCTTCTTGGCTGATTCTTATATCAATTTTATAGTGTGAATACTAAGAGTTGTCAGGCTGAATAATCTCTAATTCCAAAGAGGATTTTGGATTAAAATCTATATGTTAGGTACAGAAATAAATACCAAGCTATCTTCTCCACATAATAAGAAATGTCCTTCTCTTTCTCCCTTTATCCTCAAGTCCAGGCATCCCCCCATTCCCTATGAGTCAGACACCTCCCTGGTCTTCTTCTCCAGTACCAAGTGAGACCTCTAAGTGGAGCTTTCATCAGGTCCCTTGTCTTGGATAAAGCAGTCAGCTACTCATCATGTTCTACATCTAGTGGGCAGAATACTTACACATTTATTTTCTTTACCTCCAAGCAGCATTTTTCTCTCTAGTCTCCACAATCTGCTGAAGTCCCTCCTGACTTTCTTTTTTTTCTCTTCCTCTGGCAAAAACTTTTGTTTTAAATCTTGTTCTAAAGTTCAGCTCATCAAAACATTCTAGACATTAACACTGAAATATATAGAGCACACACACACACGCGTGTGCACACACACACACACACACACACAAAGATTATATTGTGACCACAAGAGAGGGAGAGTTTCTTGTACCCCATGTAAGGAAATTATTCTGTGCTTTCTCCTTTAATTCCTTCAATCTTGATATAAATCACACTTTCTTCAATTCTCAGAGAAGTTGTAGGAAATAAAATGGATCACTGTTCCTTAGGAATGTCTTTCTCTCTGCTCTGAGTTCTCTGAGTGCAGATTGAAGTGTTTAGAAAACTTCATTGTGGGACTGCCCATAGATTTAAAGGTAGGATAGGCAAGAACATCCCTACTTAGGCTCTTTCTGTCTTGTCTTTCTTTCTCACTGACTCATCTGTCACATCTTTCGCTTTTTCTCAGTCCCTCTATTGTCCCTTCTCTGTTCATTTTCTTCTGACTCTACTTTTAAGTCATTAACAATGATTCTTTCAGTTCTTTGTTTATTTTAACACAATTTATTCATAGTGAGGAGAGAAGAAGTAGTGAGAAGAAACTGGGACTAAGGACAAACTGTTTCAATGGGCATAGGCATGAAAAGACTGCTGTCACGCACTAACCTATTCCGAGTAATTCAGGGAGAACCACTGAGGATAACACCATTTTATCACAGCCTCTCCGGCATCTTACCTGCAGTCCTCAAAAACTATCTTCTACTGACCAGCCTATAGCAGGACATTACGATATGCCATAAATTTCAAAATTGTTCACAAAGAGAATGACACCCATTTTCCCCTCCTGTGTAAATTGTATACTGTCTTTCTAATGATTTTACTATCTTTAGCCCTCGTATCTTAACACAAGCTGTGCCAAAATCTTCCCACTATTTGTTTGTAATTAAAAATTAACACCCTTGAAATTCACATATAAGCCAGTTACATCAGTATGAATGCTTAATCACACAACCAGTAGTCTATTTCCCAAATCATTCAGTTTCATTTTGTCTTTCTCTGCCTAAACTTTCCTCTGTTGTAGGTAAAATCATATTTTCTTTCTATTTCTGTGGCTTTCTCTCTCTCTGTCACTTAATTTACTCTGAACATCTTTATCCTCCCTATTCTGCTTCCTGCTGCCATTTCCTTCTATTTTGCTTTGCTTAAATGTGTGTCTTTTCTGCATGTAATTCTCTTTTTTTCCCAGTCCTTTTACTGCCTCTATCTTTCTTCTCAGTTCTCTCTGTATTTCTGTGCTTTTAGTTCTTGCTCTCTTTAGTTTATCCCTCACCTGTGAAGAGTTCTCATCTTTATCTGAAGGTCAAACTTTTTCTGATTATAGATGCTACAATTTTGATTCTCCATGGACCTCAGGTCTTGAAAACCTCTGATTCCGTGAATAGTGAGGCTGGAATGCTTCCACCATCTTTATAAATACTCCTGATTTCTACTGGGGTAGACAATTAGGGATTGGTGTCAGAGTGTGCTGGATCCCCAGAGGAGAAAGTAATATAAACAGCCCTTAATCCCAATGTGCAAAGAGCATATGACTATGATCTTGGAAATTGTAGAAATATGTCTCTATTTCTATCTACTACTCCCAGTCCTTTCTTTCAAATGTGGTAGTTTTCTCTTCTCTAATGAGCGTATGAGAGTGAAGGCATAATAACTGAATATTGAAATTTCAGCTTTGTTAGGGGCATCCATATAGAGCCACGGTAATTAAGTACAGTGATAGGTTCTTCTGCTCTAAAACGCTTCTCACTGAACAGGGTTGTTCATTAGTTATGTATTTAATAATCATTTGTTAAGCAACAGCAGGATTCAAGCTTCTATATTAAGCTCTGTAAAGGCAAAAATCATTCATTATCTGGTTCATCACTGTTTCCACAGTATGGAGTGTGGCTTCTCAAGGCATTATTTTATTCTTTTTCTCAGCTTATATCTTGATTATCTACCTCTTTGCATTTATTTATAAATTTTAGAAATGGCTTATCAATTTTCAGCAAGATATATATTAGAACTTTTATTTTATTGAATCTATAGATGAATTTTGGGAGAATTGAAATATTTAGATTACAAGATCTTCCAATTCAAGAACAAGGACTTCAATTAATTAAGGTCTTTATTTTTTCTCAATATTATCTTATACTTTTCTGTTGAGAGATATTATATATCTTTTATATATCTATTATATATTAGATTTATTCTAAAGTATTTGACATTAATTTACTCTAAATGTGAATAGTACTTATAAACTCTCTTCAACTAAATGTTTGGTACTGATATAGAAAAATAAAATCAATTTATATTTGTTCTTTTTTCTGAAAAACTGCTAAGCTTACTTCTATTTCTAATAACTAATCTGTATAGTCTTTAGGCCTTATTTTGTACCAATCTTACCTCCGTGAGTAATGCCAGCTTCTTTATCCTTTATTTTTAATCCTTATATCTTGTATTTATCGATGTTTTGTGCCAACCTCAGCCTATCCATAAGGAGTCTTGTGGCCCTTGCAATTCTTGTTATGACTGCAAGAGACCCTCAGCAATAACCATCAAGAAACTTTGAAAAAAAAGTCCTTGAAATTACATGGCACACCTGGGGCCACACAGCCAGGCTGCAGGTAAAGATAGTGCAGACCTGGGTTTCTGCTTTTTCCGGGGTTGAGGGTAGAGGCCCATGGTTTTGAGGGCTTACCCTTTCTTGGTGAATTTAAAACCTAACAGTGGGAATTTAAAGCTCAGGGAGAGAAAAAACAATTGGCTCAAATGATCAGTTATGTTAGGAGCCCGGGGGCGGCTGTGGCTGGTTCTTCAGCTGTGTGGCTGGCACTGTGTTTACAGTGTACTTGCGACAGCCATCTTTGAAGTGGATGCCTCAGCAATCAAAGTTTAATTCACTTGCATTACAAAAACGAAAGACCACCTGTCAGGGCTTACACTACAATTGACATCGCGCTGGTTAAGACCTCTGGCACGATTTTGGACAGAAGTAAGGAAACTTATGCTTTTTCTTTGTAGATCTCACAGGTAACATTCTCAACTTTTCACCACTGAAATACGTTTGCTAGGATTTTTGGCAACTACCTTTATCACAAAACGTACTTTCTGGGCCTGGCCTGGTGACACAGCAGTTAAGTTCACACATCCCTCTTTGGACAGGGTTCACGGTTTGGATCCCGGGCGTCGATCTACCGCACTGCTTAGCAAGCCATGCTGTGGCATGTGTCCCACATAAAAAGTAGAGGAAGATGGGCACGGATGTTAGCTCAAGGCCAGTCTTCCTCAGCAAAAAGAGGAGGATTGGCAGCAGATGTTAGCTCAGGGCTAATCTTCCTCAAAAAAAGCACACCTTCTATTGTTCATTTGATGAGTGTTTTATAAAGACTGGATGCTGAATTTCATAAAATTATCTTCTGTGTCCATTGAAATTTATGATTTTTATGATTTATTTGATTTTCCACAATTATCCTATTAATGTGATTAATTATATCAATTGATTTTTAAATATCAACTTTATATTTCTGGAATAAACCCAAGTTTAATGTGTCACTTTATCTTCCTTTATTTATTGCTAGATTCGATTTGTTAACATTTTGTTTAGGGGTTTTATATCTATGTTCATCACTGAGAGTGACCTGAAATTTTCCTTACTTATAATATCTGTGTCATGTTTTGCTACAGAATTATGCATAGCTCAAAAATAACTTAGGAAATAGTCCTTTCTTTTTCCCCAACTAGAAGATTTTGTGTATAATTGGTATGGTTTCTTTATTAAATAGCTATCTGGGGATAATTTTCAATTATAGTTTTGATAGATAATAGTCAAAAGACAGTTTATATTTTCTCCTTTGTCAGTTTTGAAACTGCTTGTGGAAAGATATAATTATGGATGATATTTTTAAACATTAATAGTGCTATTCGGATTTTCTGTTTCTCCTTTTGCATATTTTTGTAAGTTGTGTTTATCTAAACATGTGTATTTTGGATATATATGTCAATGAAAATAATCCATAACCATAACCAAATGAAAATTTGGAAGAGTTTATTCTGAGCTAAAATCTGAGGACCTTGGCCTGGGGCCTTTCTTCCCAAAGGAAGAAAGGGCACCAAAGAAGTGGGGTGCACAGAGTGTTTATATACCCCCAAACAGGATGTTTCACATTATGATTGAAATGTCCCTTTTACAATTGTCGTGAGACTGCTCTGTTGGCACAGCTATTGATGTACACAGCAGGTAGGTCTGCTGTCTCCGTAAACACAGCAATGCGGCAGGTCTGTTGTCTCAAGCTGGGTGGTCAAAGGTGAGCACAGCAATCAGTTCCTAGCCTAAGGAAAGATGCTTATCCTTCAGGAAATGCCAATGTAAGGGGAAGTTCCACCTTTATCTTAAGGGCATTTGTTCTTGCCATAGTAAATGTTTAAAGCAGATATACAATGCGTGCTCAATGGCCATTGTCAGTCCCTTTTGGAAAAAACAAAGTCAGGCCGAATTAGGTTTACACCAAATGTCTTCCTCATATACTCCAATATATCCTATTGCTTTCCATTTCTATTTGTCATATATTTTAATATTTATTGGGTAAAAGTTACCCATTATATATCATATGATTTTTCAGTGTCTTCAAGAGTGTCAAACACAGTTGACTATAGTGGAGCCATTTTAGAATAGAGTCAGAGCTGCCTTTCCAGACAAACTACTTTGCTCTCTTGAACTTTGGACTGAGCCAAACCTTTGGACTGGGCCAAAATGGCAATTGTTTCATAAACAATTGTTTAAGAAGTCAGCAGGAGAACTAACATCCTGATCACAAAGAATGAGGACTGTAGACTTTCTGAAGATAGAATCAACAGTCAATCAATGTTTAGACAACCCTAACTCTCTGCCTCCAACTCCAATTAAAATCTTTTGTAATACAATCTGCCTTCTTTGCCTCTAGAAACCCCTCTTTTTACTCCTTAGTAGGACACTATTTGGGTTTCTACTGAAATGTGTGCTTCTGAAATTGCGATTCTTGAGAACCCAAGTAAACTTTTTGCTACTCTTGCAGTTTATGCATCTTATTTGTTGACAGGAGTGTCAAGATACCACCTTTTTCCATTGCTGATTTTGGTTTTATATGCATTCTCTCTTTTACACTTACCAGTCATACAATAGAGAAATAATTTCACTGACTTTTAGAAAAGTCAGTTGTCAGAGGTTGGGTTCTCCAGAAATAGATACTATGGCAGAATTCAGGATGCAAAGCACTTATTAGGAATCATCACCTATGAGGGGAAGAGGGAGGAAGCAGGACTGAACAAAGAGAAAAGCTGAATTGCAACACACGCCTGACAATTTCTTGCCCAACACAGTGGGGCTCTCTAATGCATTACTCAAAAGAATTTCCCTGTGACAGATGAAAATGCCGGGGTATTTATATTCCAGCTTCACCCATTCATCTAATATGGGATGCCCTGAGAAGGGTAAGACCTCTGGGAAATGGCTTTCTGAAATTGAGCAAACCACAGAGAATCTGTACATGTCACAACCCATAACACAAAGGATTCTCATCAATTTTATTGCCTTCTTTCTCATCTACTTTCCTCCCATTGCTGTTGGGAGCTCAAAATTAGCATTTTATGCAGAGTAACTTGAGTTTTTCAGAAGTCACTCCCAAATATGCTTTATATTTTCAAAAAAATATATACATTATCCTAGTATATTAGCTATATTATTTTATAATGAAAACTCTGACATTAAAATAGTTTGTCTATGAAATCTTCCTTTCACATGACTTCCTTTTTTCTCCCATTTTTGTATCCCCTTAGTACAATCTTTCCTAATCATTTTTGAAATAATGTATATAATGCACTATCCTCTCTTCCCCCTGCAGATGTCTTTACTTCAGCTTACTACCTAAAACTCAGTTTCCTCACTTCAGGCTTTTCATTACCAAGGGGATATTGTGTGAGGCAGAACAACCCCTTGGGGTATCAGAAGGTTCCCCCAGTTGTCTTGATTCTAAAATAGGAAGATAAGGCTTATGTTGGCCAGGTGAGTGGGATAGACTTTCAGTCTAATACCTTGCATATCTCCTCATATCTTCTACTACTGATTACATGTGTCTGATTACATGCTGCTGCCCTACCTAGTCCATATTCTCCATCCAGGATTTCTTCTTCTAAATGTAGGCCTCAGGATACAGACTTAGCAGTACATATTTTTATCTAATATCTCAACAGCAATATTAATAATACCTAAAACTTGTGCTGCCAAGCACTGATGAAAGAGGTTTGCATTTATTATATCACTTAGCCCTATGACAGTAAACTGATTACAATTATTTAACAAATGTGAAACTGAACCATAAAGAGGTTAAATAACTTGCCCAAAGTCTCAGAGCTAATAAGTGGGTAAGCCACCATCTCAACAGTTGGTCTGTATAGTTGCAATCTTCAATATAGCATAAATGATATTCCTCAAACTCTACCATGTAGTAGCATCCGAAATGTTTATTTAATCTCATTTTTTCTTACCTTTCCACATAATTTGAGAGTTCGTGGCCATCTCTTCCAGAGTTCTCCACTCTACTATACTCTTCTCTCCCCCATGCCTGGATCTCAGTGATTGGACATATCAAATGCTGAGACATACCAAATTGTAAAAACAAAATTTTATTCTTAAAAACTATCGTAATTGTGACACAGAAGTGTTCTGAGTTTTGACTCAGCTGCTCTGACTAGGTTCCACTCTTTAGGGGTTAGTTCAAGCAGTCCCCAAGGCTGCTTCAGTACTTTGACCTGTTTGATTCTTCAGTGAAGCCACTGAAAAGCCATATTGAATGATTCTTCTATGCCAGCATTAGGACATTTCAGATGAACATCTTTTTCCTGGTGGAGAAAGAAGAAAACAGCAAACTTCCATTGGAATTTCCTCCCCAGATCCCTCTCCCTTCCAGCAGACACATACCATACAGTTGCTGGATTCTCTGGATGTCATCAACACCAAGGTGGAAGGTTCTAGGGTCATGATACACATAGCTAGGATACATGATAGAGTTCTGACTTCCAGAGTGCCTCAGGCCCAGAGAATGACCTAGCTCATGAATGGCAACCAGGAACAGATTAAACCCTGAAAAGGAATAGGCAAAAGGATAAAAATTAAATATTCATATGGAAGGCAGAAAGTGTGTGAAAAAGATGGGAGGAAAAAAAGGAGAGAGCAGAAAAGGAGAAAAGAACAGATATAAAAATGCAAGAAAAAGGCAGGCAGAGAAGGAAGAATTCTAGGTGGGACACAAAATGGCAAAATATATAGACAGATAAACTGGAAGTGAAAAAGAAGCATGAGGAAAATTGAGAGACCGATAAATGGAAAGAAAGAGATAGGGAGAGAGAAAAGCACAATATGACAATGTGTTTATTATAGGAGCATCTTTATTCAGAAATTATCTCATCTCCCCCACTCAAATAGGAGACCCAATTCTTCAGCCAAATCTTCTCGCCTCATCCTGGCCACTCTGAATCCTTCCCTCTATCCTCTTTACTTTATTCCAGGCCCAAATGGAGACCATTAATACCAACCCCCAAGCTCCCAGAGAGTTCTATCACTCCCGCCAAGTAAGGTCTTTACCTTTGTATGAATTTGACCAGTGTTCTCCTTTGTCAAAGTGGATAACTCCTGGAGCATCAGAATCTGGTAAAAAGGCATGGCCTAGGATACCTCCTGGCCCATCAAAGGGCCAATCATCTCCATGGGCTGTGGATGATGATAGAAGCTATTGTCAAAACAGGGGGTCTGGGGAAAGGGCAGAAATGGTCTTAGGTAAGCCTCAGTGCCTTAGGATACCTTGCAGCTGGGTACAGCTGGAGGTATGAGAGGGCTAAGACACAATTTATGCAGAGGAATAGGGCGGGGCCAAAAATCTAGCTACTGCCTATCTCTTTTGGTAAAAGAGGAAAAGGAAAGATGGCAAACACTGAGTGAAGGTTATAAGTTAGACACAAAAGCCTCTTCCCAATATGAGGGGGAAAGGAAGGAGGAAACTTAGACTGCAGTTTTCGTAAATAGATTGGACCAACTTTGAATAGCAGTTCAACAGATTGGATGGCTACACAACTCCCTTTGACATGAAAATGTGCAACCCCTCCTTACCCTGTTCACAGTGCCTCCGCTCCCCTATCTGCTGTTTCATTGCACCAAAAATGTCTTACCTGTATTATAGCTTTTTGATTTCCATTAGGATTTTGCCGGATTTTTTTTCTCAGAAGTTGGATTAGCTGGACTGGGTTTTTGTCTACAGACTGAGACCATTAGCCTTTTACCTGGGACCCCATACTCTTCCTCCCATGTCAGTTTCTTACCCAAGTCCCAGAAAGAAAGCGTGATGTCTGCATCTTGGCTTTTTGCCTCCTGGAAGATCAAGGAGGTCACGTTACTCCAGATGGAAACCGCATCAAGTATGATGTCTTTCACTGTGTCTCGCTTCATGTCTCTTGGGTAATTGATAATCCTGAAACAAGAAATCTTTAAGTGGAATAGCTCAGAGGTATGAGAATTATCCTAGCTCTAAAAAAGAATGACTCTGCTGTGGGGCAAATTATTTAATATTCTGGGACTCATTTTGCTCATCTGTAAAATAGAGTAAATCCCAGACTAACTGAATCAGAAAATTGAAAAGAAAATAAGAAATTAAACCTGCAAAATATAGATTTCTAAGAATTTAGCAAATTCTCCACATTATTCTTATGTAAACTAAAGTCTGAGAACCACAGCCCTACAGGGTAATTGGGGGAAAGAAAAAAATCAGTGTCAATTCAACTGAAATGTACAGTGTTCTATATAGTTAGGTACTGCTTTGCTTTGGATCTATTCTGTATGTTTAGGATCCCTAAGGGAAAAAGTAGCCTAGACAAGGAGCAAAAATATTTCAAAATTATATCCTATATACACCCCCCAACACCACACACAGATGCACATAGAAAAAAAAAAATAGATTTAACTAAGGAAAGAATAGTAGGTTCATGGTCAAAGGATAGAGGTTAGGCTCCAGTTCCTAAAGAGATGATCTGAGGAAGCTAGAATGAGAGCAAGTAGAATTGCCTTCTCTGAGGGAGATTTGGGGCTTTGGAGAGAATAGGGAATGCAGGAGACAGTAGAGGTGCCGGCAGGAGAGATATTGTAGGAAATCCTTTGAGGTAATCACCCCACTCATTCCTCCAGGCCTTAACAGCAAGTACCTATAGGTCAGAGTGTGCTTATTCCATTTGGAACTTCCTGGGAAGACGGAGCTGTTGGCCACCTCAGTTACTCCACAGCGAGGCCGATGCTGCGTAGCCAGCATCTGCTCGTTTTGTATGTCTGTCTCATTCAGAGGGAACTGCTGCAGGAGCTGTATCTCTCTCCTCTGGGTGAGGATTGGTGACTCTTTCGTGGGCAGGAAAAACTGGTGGAAATAGTCCTGGGTGAGAGACCCGGAAGGGATGAATACTTAGAGACAGTGAGGACAGGCTCACAGGATCAGTTACCCAGAGCGTAGCCTCATTTGAGGGCCTGGGAAGCATGGTGCATTGCCTATCTGGTCCTCTTCAACCTCCTGTTCTCAGTCAAATGATGCCAACTCTCCCTGATTCTCCTGTCACTGGGTAGATAATATTAAACACAGGTGAGAAAATAAAAAGTAATTTAGATAACCTGTTAAAAATTCTCCAAAAATAAAGCATCCAAGTTTCAGGTTAGAGAGGCCCAGGAATAAAGGTCACGCAGGTATTAGATGGGAATTGCCCGGCAAGATGGTCTCTGGTCTTTCTGACAATTGAGGTTTTCTCAGTGAGGACAGAATCTATGACTCTTAGGACATAGAATTTGGTTGGTTTTGCACATCCCGTCCATGTGCTTTTACATATTCCATTCCATTAAAGTACTTTTAGAAAACTCATTCTCTACATACTGCCTACTTTGGGAGACTCTCCAAAGGCTCCATTGACTTTCATAGCAGTCCAGTGTAAAGAATCTCAACTTCTGGAGGAAAAAAAAATAGCACCTTGTATTATAGTCAGGCTTTCTATATCTATATTTGAACCCTAGCTGGACTGAAAGTACTTTAAGGGCAATGCTCATGTATAATACGACTTGGTCTACACTACAGTTCTTATGATAGTACTTGATATAAACCCATGATTGATTTATGTATTCTATTAAAATTGCATTTTTATGGCTTTATTTTATTGTGAACTTGACTGGGCACTCAGAGGCACATGATTTACCATATTTTTCTGGGCTAAGTATTAGCAGGAAATTTTACCAGGTCCCTGAACAATTATAAAGTACATGACTAAAATCAGTTATAAGGTGTTTTAGGCATTTTGGATGCTTAAAACATTGGAGGAACAAATTTGCATTTTCTTGAAAAATTTGAAAGTGTGTGGTAGATAGTTTGAGAGATTTTTCAGTCAATAGAAAGGACATATCAGGCCCTTTGAATTACCTCCCCTGACCCTTCGCCACCTCACTGGCTCAGAGATCCTGACACCCGAGTGTTCACTCTATGACCTACAGAAGGCTAGAGTGTGAGAGACAAACACTGGCACTGATTTATTCCTTAGCTACAATAAGCACAATGATTTTAGGGGCCCAAAGATAATTTCATTTCTTTTAAAATCAGAAGAAAAAAAATGAGCTTAGAGTTGAAAAAAACAATTTAATATGTAATATGAATGTATTTATCTTTATACTATGCAGTAACGTGTATGCATATAACACATATATGGAAGCAGAGCCCACCATAGTCATAATGTGACAATGTGGTCCTGATAGCTCACTTACCGTAACAAAGTCCAATCCTCTACGGTCTGTAGCAGGGGGTACAGGGAAAGGCAGGCACCAAGGCAGGAAAATAGTAGCTATTAAGGTGGCAGGCCGCATGGCAAATGCTCATTTCTCCCTCTGCCTGAATTCACCTAACACAGATCACGAGGCCTTTATAACCGTGCCAGCAATGTCTAGTGACTCATGCCTTTTCTTTGCATTGGTTAGTGTCGTCATTGCCCATTCTGGGTTGAAAGTAGAGTGGTCAGCCTGCCAGGGTGATGACAGCAGCCATGGGATTTATTTGCATGTTTGTTTCACGCCTGATATCCCTCAGGATACCTGGCCATAGCGTTGGCTAAGGAAATACTGGTATAGCTCAGGATATAGGGGATGTTATTATTAAAAATGGAAGAAAAGAAACAGACACAGGAGACACAAGAACAATTTATTACAGCTTTATGGAACAATTTCTTACTAGTCACAGACAAATACTATCTTGCTCCAGAAACTAAAGAAAAAAGAGAGGATGTGAGGAAGGAAATAGCATCCACTGTAGTGAGGCCCCAGATCAGAATATGAAAAGTCTCTGAGACCCATATAGGGAGATGTAAAAATACACAGAAAGAGAAGTAATGATTTTTTAGTTTTGATACTAAAAGTATACTAAAAGAATGTTTCAGAAAATAAATCATTGATAATAAGTTGAGAGAGACACGAGATAGACACACACAGCAGATTTCAGCTGAGTCTTTGAAATCACACAAATATGGGTAAGAATATTAACTCTGCTACTTAAAAACTGATCTGTTTTAAGCAAGTTATTTAACTATCTATCTGTAAATTAAGAAAACTAATCATATTCTTATAATATGATAGTAGTGGAGGTGGAAACTGAGCACTGGGCCTGGTAAACAGTAAATCACAATTGATAAGAGCTGTTTTATAATTATTATTACACACAAAAATTGAAGCAGAAACAAAGATCTAGAGACACTGATAGAAAGTGAATCAAATATCCGATTTTACTGAGCACCTTCCATGTACCCAGACCCGAAATTTCCTCTCCAATGAGGAAGACCAGAGTGGATGGATGTGGTTCCATTTCTTGCCCTCCAGGAGCTCATCCTGTGGCAACCACAGGGACAGCTGTTACACTGTCCTCGGAGTGCAGAGCCTGCCAATGTACCATGCCTCCCTGCCAATTCCTCCCGATAAACTAAACGGGATAAAATGGCTCTGGGAAGAGTGTGGAAATGGATATACAATGGATGGGACATGCAGGGCTATTCACTACTTTTGACTCACCCCAAAGTCTTTAGATCCCCACCTCCACAGCAGTTCTCTCTCAACAGTTGATGTTAATCAAATTTCTTTTTTTCCTTCTTCCAGGAGCCCCTATTCACTAAGCATGGGACCATCAAGCGTTATTGTCCCTGCAAACACAGCCTCAATAAGTCAAATTGGTTGGCCTTCTCCTATACTTTGAAAACATACCACACCCTTCAAGGGTAATGAAACTTCCACCTGTGAGTCCTATGAAGCATTGTAGCCCTCTGCTCTGCATGCCCACCCCTGTCTTCTTCATGTCTGGGAAAGACACTATATTTGATTGAGGCTTCTCTGTCCTGGCAATATTTGGCATTGAGGAGTGATGAAAAAGAAGAGGTGAAGACTGTGCCAACCACGATTTTGGCGTAAGAACAGGTTCACAATTTATTTAAGCTTTAGCCTGGTTTCAAGAGGTGATAGAAATCAGAAATATATATGGTATAGAAATATATATGGTATAGAAATATATATGGAATATATTTATATATGGTAGATAGATAGGTAGCAAACTATTACCCAGCAACAACAGGGAACCAATTACTGATACACGCAACAAAACAGACAACATCAAAAACATTATATTGGGTTAAAGATGTGAGATTATGGTTACATTTATATAAAGTTCAAGAAAAGACAGACTAATTTATGGAAAGAAACCACAACAGTGATTGCCTTTGTTGTGGACGGGAGAGAGGATTGGTGGTAAAGGAGCACAAAGGAAATTTCTCAGGTGACGACACCTCCCATTTCTTGACTTGAGTCTGACTGATACAAATGGATTCACTTTTCAAAAGTCATTAAACCATATACCTAATATCTATGCATTTATCATATGGTAATTATACCTCCATAAAAAATTAATAAAATAAAAATGTAGATGAATAAGTTACCAAAAGCTACACCCATTTCTCCATGAGGCATAGAGGACTATAATATAAATGGTAACATATGTGATCGAATGAGCATATATATAATTATGTTGGTGGTGTTATCTTAATGTGGAAGTGCTCTAAACTAGTTTATGTTCTAAAAGAAGGAAGTTATATTCTAAAAATACAGGGACATAAATGGACAATCAACCATAAGAATTAATAAGATCCAAGGTATTTGTGATAAACTTGGAAGAGAGAATATCTTAAATCTGAAAAAGGCAAGGTAGAGTTAAAATTGCCTCTGGAACCAGAGATGTTTATTGTCAGACAGGTATGGTGTAAAGACAGGGTATTCCTTGTAGCCTCTTTCAACTCTGTGAAATAATGAGTTTGTTCACTGAAACCTCACAGTGGTATAAGCCTTATTTAATCCTCATTTCCCAAATCAATAAACTGAGGCTTGGGAAGTAATAAAACCTTTTCATGGAGATGGTAAAAACGATGAGATTTGCATCTACATCTGCTTAACTCTAAAGGAGATTTTATTAAATGAGTCATACTACTTGTCTTTACTGGCAGATATCCATCATTATACCATCAATATATCCTTGATGTTCTTTTAATTTAAATAAATTCACAAAACTTGGAGCCTAAGCTCAGTGGAGTCACAATGAAGGAAACAATGCATAACTGCCAAAAGTTATTCAAAACCCACGGTAATGTTGGGAAAAGAGAAGCAAAAACCTTCTTTTTGAATCTCCTAAGTCACCTCAGGCACTCTGAAACATCTCACTTTCTAAACCCCCTTGCACTCAATCTCTGAAATGCTCCTGCACCCTTTCCTTGTCAGTTCTTCTCTTTTCTTCATCCCTAGTTTCGTGATTACTCTCCTGTCCATCAGAAGTGGCAATTGGAGTTCATCTTCCTCCATCTAGGCTAGACCTGTCTAGGATGATTAGAGATCTGATCCCTCCTGTACCCTTGGAGGGACATGACCAGAGTCCCCTGTAAAGGATAATTCTTCGATTACTCTGACTTGAAATTCTCGTGCCAAATTGTTAAGTGAAATCCCTTTATGTTTACAGGCCCATGACGCACTGAGGACAGGTACGTGTTCAATTTGCATTGATAGATATAGCACAGTCTTTGGAACCCACAAGAAACTCATTATTTATTAGATAAATAAGAGCATTCAGTAAAAGAATCTCACAGCTACCAATGAGACTGGAAGTGAGTTGTTTGTATCTATTTTGCTAGTGGTAAACATGAGCGTATAACTCACATCTCTTCACCTAGGGCAGATGATAATTATAATAATTTATTGAGCACATATGCTGTGTCAAGAATGCACTATCTTGCTTCATCAACACAACCATTTGTGAAGTAGGAACTTCATTATTTCCATTTTACAGGTTAAGAAAATGAGATTTTACGTCATTCGACTGTCGTCTGGACAGTCACAATGCTCAAAGTGATATGTAGAAGTTATAAACAAAGATTGTTTTACTCTAAAGGTAGAACTTTTAATCACTGAAATGGTCTGCCACTTTCAGAGAGATTGCTTCATCTCTTGTGGTGCCACACGTTGCTGTGATGCTGTTTCTGTTGCTCCCAGTGTGTGCCCTGCAATCTGATAGGGCCGACTCAGATGAGCAGCCGCTTGTAAGACTGACCCAGTACTCAAGTAAATGAGTGCCGGGTGCTGAGACCTAGCTTACCTAAGAAAGTAAATGAGTGACTTATTAATGATGTGGTCACAGATAAGTAAAAGTATGTGTTTGAAGTATAACAGCGTTTCTCAAAATGTAATGTGAATACTAATCATCTGGGATGTAGTTAAAAATACAGATTTTGATTCCATAGGTCTTAGAGGGGCCTGATGTTTTGAATTTCTAACAAGCTTTTAGGTGATACCAATGTTGCTAGGGGTGTTGAGAATGCAGGCAATGTACAAGCTGTGAATTGAACCAGAAAATTTCAAGAGTTGATACTAGCTTCTCCATCTTACTTAACAGATGAGGAGCTATGAGAAACAGGAACCCATCTCTCTCATCTCCAGCTGTACTTTCACCCTCTTCATCATTCCCACGGCATCAGATGCCTGGGGCTGAAAAATCTGGCTTATGCTCAAAACCTTTCCCAGCAGAATATGGATTGGTTCTCAACTCTTTCTGGGTAAACTTTCTTGGTAGCAGGAGAAAAAGCACTTTTGAAGCACAGGAATGCGTGACCTCTGTTTCTGTGATTGAGGTCATGAGATGGGGGAGGAGGGTTTGGGGACACATTTTCCAGAGCTAGGAAACTATTGCCTTTGTCATGACACTGGAGACTCTTCTGGCAAAGAGTGACTCCATATCTAATTCATCTTCAGGTAGAAGAAATGTTTCCACAACGGAACTCGACTTTGGGTTTAGACTGAGAAAAGAATCACTGATTGCATAAGGGATAATGAGAGATGGGAACAAGGGAATTGGGCAGGCTGCAAAGAGTCATCAATATTCTTGTGGTAGTACAGAACAACAGGAATGTTTGATTAACGTCATGTTTATTTAATTATTATCAACGTATATTTTCTCCCCTGAAACTATTCTCCATTGACAATTTATTTTTTCTGTCCAGAGAATGTCATGTCATTTGTGATACAAAGGTTGTTAAGATACAGAGCCTGCCTTAAATTACTTTACCACCTCACAGAATTATCTGTAAATTAAACATACAATTGTGGATGCAGATAAGCCTTGAATATGTATGTATACAAATTAGACTAGGGACTAACTGCAGTGATATGTTAACCTGCCTGGATTGGTCAGAGAAAGTAAATAGAGGAAATGAAGTAACCTGGGTCTTAGGTTTACAACTTATTGTAGAAACTCAGAGAAAAATCCTAGAACCCTAGGTCATTACTTTTCATTATTTTTCCTTGCAGTATAGGTTTGTATTGAGCAAATCTCTTTCATAGAGATACAAGTGTAGAAAGAGATAAGAAACAGATTCTCTAGGGCTTTAGAAGCAACGTAAAATAATTTATACTATTTATATTTTTGAAATACATATTTATTTATCAATGTTTATTTAAATAAGTATAATAATGTTATAAAATAATACCTACCATAATAAAAGCAGCCAACTTTTACTGATTGTCTCAAGCTATTGGCATGAATTATCGGATTTAACCCTCATGTTACAGGGAATTAAAGTTGAGAGAATTAAATAACTTGCCTAAAGTTGGAAAGCTTTATTTAAGCTCAGAGCCTCAAATTTTTACCTATAGTACAGGCACACATAACACATACACAGAAAAGCACACACACAAATACATACATATATTCTTTGTAAAAATTGCACATACTTCACCAAACATGGACCTGACTGTAGACTCTGAAGCAGCTCCATGACTCAGCTTCAACCTTGTTCTACCATGGTCCCAGAGGTAATCCTGTCTGCCTGGGGACCCAGCAGGAATCATGCCTGTCCACACACCTGGTAACAGGCTGGCCAACTATAGACATGACTGCAGACTCAGAAGCAGCCTTGTGACCTGGATCCAGCTCCACTCAACCACAGTCCCAATAGTCCTTTATGTCCAGGGACCTGGCAGGAGAAAGTATTTACCTGTTGAAACTAGTTTGTAAAGACTGGAAGATGTGACAATTTCTCAAAAGGCACAATTACCGATGAAAAACCATAAGGAACATGAAGAATCAAGCAAACATGACACTAACAAATGAAACTAATAAAGCAACAGTAACTAACCCTAAAGAAATGGAGATCTATGAACTACTTGACAAAGAATTCAAAATAATCATCTTAAAGCAACTCAATGAGCTAGCTACAAGAGAAGTGAGATAATGAAACAAGATCAGGAAAACAATAGACAAGCAAAATAATAAATTCAATGAAGAAACAGAAACAATAAAAAAAGAACGAGAAATCCTATAGCTGAAGAACGCAATTACTGAGCTGAACATTCAATGGAGAGCTTCAACGGCAGACCCGATCAAACAAAAGAGTCAGTGAACCCAAATAGAGGTCATTTGAAATTATACAGTTAGAGGAACAATAACAACAAAAAGAATAAAAAAGAAAGCCTACAGGAATTATACAATACTTTCGAGTGAACCAATATACACATTATAGAAGTCCTAGAAGGAAAAGAGACAAATAAATGGGCAGAAAGATTATTTAAAGATATAATTACTGAAACTTCTCAAATTTAGGAAGGTTATTGACATCCAGGTTCATAAATCCCAAAGGAACATAAATAGGTTGCATCCCAAAAGGTCTACAATGAGACAAATTATAATTAAAATATCCAAAGTCAAGAGCAAAGAGAAAATTTTAAAACACCAAGAAAAAAGTGAATTTTTACGTATATGAGAACCCCCATAAGCCTATCAGCAGATTTCTAACCTTGCAGTCCAGAAGAGAACGGGATGATATATACTAAGTACTGAGAGAAAAGAAAATCTGCCAACCAAGAGTACTTTACTCAGCAAATTTGTTCTTTAAGAATGAAGGACAGATAAAGACTTTCCAAGACAAGAAAGGAGTTCATCACCACTACACCTTACTTACAAAAATTGCTTTAAGTTGTTAAAGCTGAAGAACTTCAAGTTGAAGAACAAGTAGGACCATTTGAATTGAGGGACATTTTAGTATTTTTTTAACTTTTTAAGAATTTTTTCTTTTCTTCTGTTTTCCATCCTTATATTTTGTTCTTTGCTGGAGGATATTTTCTCAAATATTCACTATAAACATTGAATCAAGGACCTGTATATGTATTGCAACCCCAAAAGAAAGAGTATATGGGTCCCAGGGGGTATTGTGCCTCTGCCCTCACACTGTGGACTCTGCAGGATTAGAGGTACTGGTACTCAAAAGTGGCGTACTCTTCCAAGGGGCAAAGCAAGATTCCCATTGGATCATAACTGCAGCTACCATTTGGGAACTTTGAGTTCCTTATGCTCAGGAACCAGGAGCTAAAGAAAGAACTTATCATCTCGTCAGGGATAACTGACCCTGGACCCAGGAAAAGGTAAAGCTTTAGTTACATAAATGAAAGAGCCAGGTGTTTGAACTCTGCCAGGAACTATTTTAATGGGCAATACTTAATGCAGAGCTCTCCTCTGGGTTGGTCAGAGCTTTATCAAGGTGATATTTCTATTCTACTTCTCCCTCTGTCCAATCCTTTAGCATCATCACTAAAAATCACTTCGTGTTCCTGCTCAGGTAATCTGCGTTTTCCAGCCCCATAATGCCGGGCATTGTTTTTTAGATGTCCTGTTTCAAGAGGTAGAAAGAATACACCAGAGACATAGAATCCTGTTAAACTTTCAGTAAGAGATACCTCCTTGTCACTTCTAAGATATCAACAAGCAAGAAAAGGAATTAATTGATTTTAAAAATCAGAATGAGTAAGAACTGCTCTTCCTCAATGTGGCCAAGTGTGACATTTAATTTTATGTGTCAACTTGACTGGGCCATGAGGTGCCCAGATATTTGATCAAATATTATTCTGGGTGTGTCTGGAAGGGTGTTTTCAGATGACATTTACATGAATCAGTAGGCTGACTAAAGCAAATTGCTTTCTCTAATGTGGATGGTCCTCATGCAATCAGTTGAAGACCCAAATAGAACAAAAAGGCTGACTCTCCTTACCCAGGAGGAGTAAGAGGGAACTCCTGCTGCCTGACTATCTTAAGCTAGGACATAGATCTTTTCCTTCTTTCAGACTCCAGCTGAACCACTGGCTCTTCTTGGGTCTTGAACTTGCTTACTTTTGGACTAGACCTTATACTATTGACTCTCCTTGTTCTTGGGTCTATGGTCTTGGACTAGGACTAGACCATCAGCCATCCCGGGTCTCCAGTTTGCTGACTGCAGGTCTTAGGACTTCTCAGTCTCCATAAACATAACCGAATTCCTTATAATAAGAGTCTGTGTATATATGTATACATCCTACTGATTCTGTTTCTCTGGAGAACTTTGGCTAATATACCAGATAAAAATATGTTTGATGGTAGGTAGTTTTTGGGTACCCCTTCACACGTGCTCAGTTTTGATGGTGCAACAGACAGAATGCTCATATTCATATGTTAAAATTCTAACCCCCAGTGTGATGGTATTAGGATGTGGGGGCTTTGGAGGTGATTATATCATGAGGGTAGAGCCCTCATGAATAAGATTAGTGCTTTTAGGAAAGAGATCACAAAGACCTCTCTAATTCTCTTTCTGCCACATGATGATACAGCACAAAGACTGCTGTCTGTGCACCAGGAAGAGGGTCCTCACCAGGCCCCCAATTTACTAGCACCTTGATTTTGGACTTCCCAGTCTCCAGAACTGTGGGAAATAAATTGTTGTTTAAGCCACAGAGTCTATGGTATTTTTATTATAGCAGCCCAAATGGACTAGACAGATGATAAATAAACAGTTGCAAAAGCCACAGTTTGAGAAATTTATGGTGATGGAGGATAAAGTGCTAGCTGAGTATAGCAGGAATCAAAAATGTATAGTAGAGGAGGGAAGTAATATGTGACAGTTGTCGCCCCAGGACAGCTGCAGTTGTAAGGAGTATAGATCATCCCAATAACCATCCTCTTGTTAGTTCCCAATAAAAAGAAGCCTACATGAATTCTGGAAAAGCTGCTTCCAAAATGTATTACTGAAGCACGTGGATCCAAGCACAAAAGGGGTGAACTGTAGTGATACTGTGGTACATCACCCTTGTCCTGCCAGGTCTGAAGAACTCATTCCTCTCCCAGGAGTAGAAGGGCTGACAGATCTGATTTGAGTACTTCTTGTGAATTACTGTCTTCTGAACGGAGACAGCTCACCCAAGGTTACATCTTTTCTTCGTGGGCAGACCACATCCAAAAACTGATGGGTGGTTAAAAAGGCTCAGACCCTTTCTTCAACTCAGGACAATTCTAGAGTCATCTTAGTTTCAGAGGTCTCCGCAGGATTGAAAGTAGCCTTTGTTACAATTGCATGGAGTTCAACTTCTCCCTCTACTAGTTCTTTTTCATTTTTTCCTCATTTCCTCATAGGTATTTAACCTAAGAGTACTGTCCAAATAAACTTCTGCCCACAAATGTTCACCTCTGTATTTAATTCAAAGGGAGCCCAACCTGTGACATGATCATTAACAAAGACAAATACAAGTGACATGAGAAGAAAAATTATTTGCAAGGCACATCACAACAAAAGGCTATATTCTTTAACATACAAAGCACTCCCACAAACCAATAACTATATATCTATATTTTTAAAAGAGGATACTTGACTCACCTCTAAGAAGAAATTCAAATGATCTTGACACGAAAAGAAGACTAACATCATTCATTTTATAGGGTATAAATTGCATTTATCAGCAAGTAGCAAAACCGAATCTGAAAACTCAATTATAGTGGCACAGACATAGTAATCTAGAAAAATAAAATGTTACAACTCTTCCAGAAGAGCCACATACCGGTGCTCTGAAATCGGGAGTGATAGAGCAATTAACTCTGCTCGATGGAACAGAGCAGGCCTCATAAGGCATTAACCATAAATGACTAATTCATATGCATAATTGGGATTCAGGCAAACTCTTCTTGAATTCACTCACTTAAGGACTTACCCTTGGGCTTTTTAGTCCCTCTGGGTACAACTTGAGTTGTGATCCCCAGAGGCCTTTGTTATACAAAAAGACATCCCAGTAGGACTAGAATCAGAAAGTCATGATCAACCCTTCTGCCTACGACTTGGATTGAGGTGGCTTCATCATGAGTTCATTACTTTTTTGACTATGAAATGTAAATACAGTGACCAACACCTGGGTAAGTACCTGAAAACTCTCATGCTGTAATTGTGGATCTCATCAATCAAAAACATTAAGATAAGCAGGCATGATTTTACTGTTTAATACCTACTTCAATCTCAGGATATACTCAAGATCTGAAACAGTCCTGATAACACCATCCTGACTACATTAAACATCACTCTCCTTTTAATATAAAGAACATGATTAATAACCTCATTTAACAACTTCCTTATAAATAGTAAACTTTATTCTAACTTCATCCTTTAAAAAGACACGTATCTGTTACTCAAACTGCATTTTTTACATTTTCATGAACTAGAGAATTGGGTTGGATAGGCCCTTCTAAGATGAAAACAACATACTGGAAAGTTTTCTGTACAGTGTTCTGCTTTCCTCTAGACTCTAAAAATGTCATACTTTAATGCAAATAAAATAGCTCTTCTGGAGAGATATAGCATTTTCTAAAGAAAGATGTTGTATACGTATATTGTAGTTCAGGAGAACTAGAGGTTTATAGTGAAGAGTAAATAATGTACTGGTTGAACATTTTCTCATTACTCCATTTTTCTTGATTGGTCAGTAAACAAGTAATTTTTTATTCTATTTAGAGAACTGATATAAATACAAAGTCATTAATAAGATTTAGAAAGGAGGGACTTATAACTCAGATCTCAAAATGTTTAAATTGATTAAAAGGTTAACTATTAAAGAGATTACTGTATGTCAAAAACAAGAGCAAGCTATTGGCAACCTATGAAGTTTCGAAAAAAGTTTGCTAGATAACATCTGAGAGAAAATGGAAAGAGGTGCAGAGTCTCTGCAAAGCCAAGGAGGAATTGCTTGGAGTGGGGGTGGAGACATTGTCAAGGAAAGCTGGTGAAGTGAAGCCTGAACAGGGTAAGTTCAACAGACAAGCCAGGCAGAAAAGAGATCCCAGGCAGCATTTTCTCAAACATCTCAGTTAGCTAAACAAATTTAACATTAAACACAATTTGACGCCATCTGTTCTGGAAGAATAGAACTTCCAATAATTCTGTTTAACTGTATAGCTACACAGACCAAACAAACAAAACTCTTGCACAATCCCTGTTGGAGTTAAACTTCAATTTTCCATTGAAAACCTATTTCACTCCTTTCTGATTAGTATCAGAAGCAAGTTTTGGAATTTGGAAGACGCAATGTCCAGCAGATAGACCTCTATTGGTAGTTGTATTTCTTGACACAACTAGATTAGTGTTTAGGCAGACAGATATCCCAGTGGTACTAGTCACAGCAGCAACAGTTTATTCATTGCCTTCCTATGAATTTGTATGAGAGTCTTCCAACCTCTAAGGTGAACATTATCCAAACACCTGCCATGCATTTTTCCTTGTTTTCTTTTCCTTTTTTGCATATAATCTCATATATAATTGAGGATTTTCTAGGCATTTCTTTCTAATTTTCTCCTTTTTAAGGGGAATAAATGTCTCTAAGATGTTTACAGACAAGTCAGAAATGGAAGTTTGGGAAGAGGAAAATGAGTATAGGGGGTTTGAGGTGAGATTCAGCCCAGAAAATTCGTTCGGAAGGCAAAGAAAGTTCAGGAAGCAACAGCAACAGCTCAGAAACAATTAAGGGTAGATTGTGGTGATTAAAGTTTAAGATTGCAAGAGAGAAACATTGCAGAAATGAAATAGTTAATAAAGAAGGGAACATGAGCTTTTGAGAATTCTCTGTCATGACAACAGGATCATAGTTACAAACTTGTTGAATATGTAACTAAAGATAAAAATAGTAATAGTAAGAAACTGCCTAAATACTTCCGATCTGAGAGATATTATCAAATCCCTCATGACCAGGATGGATGATGAAACCTGCAATTAGCTCCAGTGAATTATTGAATAAATTGTTATATTAATTCATTATTTTACAAAGAACATATGATCAAACAATTCTCAACAAAATCAACTTTTCTTGAACATAAGGTCTAATAGGTTATATTTCTAGAACTACACCTAAGTTTTGATGGAGAATTTCATTCAATATGGTGGAGTAAGCCAAATCAGATATATTAATTTCTACTCCAGACCAAACACGTAGCAATAATAGATACAATATAAAAATGATAAAAGGACATTACCATGCTTCTTAGACAGATAGAAAATACGTAATAGATAGATAGATATGAGATGCAGTGTAAAAAATCATAATTGTGTTGTGTGTTGAAGTTAAATCCACAACGCACTTGGCTCCTGATCTAGAGACATGTTGGTAGTTGGCAGTTCAGCACCGATATGGGACTCTGCACGATAGTGCTCCATGTTTGACAAGGCACCAGTTCCGACTTGGAACCTGAAGCTGTTAACCCACAGGGAAGGTGGAAATAGCTGTTGTCATAGCCCAAGTCTGCTCCTTATAACAAGCTAGGTCTTGAGATAGCTGAGAAAAAATGGGAAAAACTGTACTCAGCTCTCCTTTGAAACAACATTGCCTTCCATTATAAAAAAAAAAATTACCACAATTGACAAACTTCAGGAAGTGAGGAAGAGCCAAGTACCACATCCAGTCATGGGCCATGAACAAAATAATTCATCGAGCAAACAAGGAAATTTCCACTCAAGATGAGATTACAAGCAAAATTCCAAAACAAATATGAAGCCTAACACTGCAAAAGAAACCTTATAATATAAATTTAAAAAAAAAAAGGCACTCATGAGAAAAGAAAAACAACTTAAAATGAATTTTGAACTAAGTATGCTTAAGATCCTCAAAACTTAAAGGCAATATAATAACAATAAAATAAATGAAAAATTGTGGGGTAATTGGCAGGTATAAATTGAAATTGCAAGTTATTAAAATAACCTCATTAGAAAATAACAATAATTAAAATAGAACTCAGTAGTTGAAATACATTTGAGACCAGAAACAAATCAAGACAGAATTAGTAAATTGAAGGTAGTGCTAAAGAATGCACTAAAATGGAACAAAAATAAATGAAAAGCTTGAAAATATGAAGCAATCTAACTAGGAAGTTAGACTGAGAAGGTTCAGTATTGAACCTTTATTGTTGAACACATATATTGCTGAATAGAAAGTGTTGAAAGTCATAATGATAGAGGATATTCAAAATTGAAGAAATGCATGACTTTTCAGGTTGAAATACTAAGTTCCAAGTAAGACAAGTTCATTGTAAATCTCCACCTGTGTACCACATTTTGAATTGCAGAACAACAATGATAAAGAGAACATCCTAAAGACTAGACAGGGGAAAGACAATCTTAACTAAAAGGAATGAAGACCATGTGCCAGTAAGAAATAGATGCACACGAAGAGTCAATTGATCAGTGTTTATTGAAGGATTTCTTTACATGGTTAAGGAGACAAAAGAAGATGAAGAAGCACTCAGGAATCTATGGGAGGAAGAGAGGAGACGAAAAGACCCACATGGACTGATAACAGGCTTCTACAACAAAAATCTGTAATACTCTTCTGTATGACTAGTAATCATTAAGAAAAATAATACAGAATAAATGATCCTATAAGTAATAGCATTAACATCACAAAGATTCTAGAAATAAATTTTACAAAATGTGTAAAACCCTCTGTGGAGAAAATGGCCACATATTTTTGAGAGACATAAAAGAAGACATGAGGAAAAGAAAATGAAACCCATGTTTACAGTAGAAGATGTTGCACAAAAATACGTTACTTTTCTCTGAAATTTATGTAAATTCATTGAAATTTTAAAGAAATTCTTAACAGTACCTAGACTAAAATATTTACATAAAAAAGACAAAAGTCTTAAGTCCCTGAATGGGGAAATAGGCATCTGTATAATTACTTGACCAGTCAGTCCTTGTATAGAGCTTGCGTGTTATAATCTGCATCTGTTTAAATTCAATTTTGATATCTGTTTTACTTTTCTCTGTTTTCACTTTAGTTGAATAATAATATTTACTTCTCTATCTATCTATTTTTATCCATTTAGGTTTGCATCTACGAATTGTGTGTATTCACATTCTTCAATGATTGCCTTAAGATAGAGTCGGTTATTTGAGCCAATCTATTTGCACTATTGCAGGAAGCCTCTCATCTTGATTTCTTCGTATACCTGGCATGTCCACCGTCAACACCTCTGAAACTGAAATCTCTAACTTCTTCCTCATTGGGATCCCAGGGATGGAGTCTGATAAAATTTGGGTCTCCATCCCCATTTGCCTCATGTACCTTGTTGCCATACTGGGGAACTGCACCATCCTGTTTTTTATAAAAACAGAGCCTTCTTTGCATGAACCCATGTACTATTTTCTCTCCATGTTGGCTCTCTCTGACCTGGGATTGTCCCTCTCCTCTCTCCCTACCATGCTAAGGATATTCTTGTTCAATGCTCCAGGAATTTCCCCGGATGCCTGCATTGCCCAAGAGTTTTTCATTCATGGATTCTCAGCTATGGAGTCATCAGTACTTCTCCTCATGTCCTTTGATCGCTTTATTGCCATCTGCAATCCTCTGAGATACACCTCTATCCTGACAAGTGCTAAAGTCACCAAAATTGGGCTTGCTTTTTCTCTCAAAAATGTTTTGTTGATCCTTCCTTTCCCTTTCACTCTAAAACATCTAAAATACTGTAAGAAGAACCTCCTTTCCCACTCATACTGCCTCCATCAGGATGTCATGAAGCTGGCCTGCTCTGACAACAAGGTCAATGTCATCTATGGCTTATTTGTGGCACTCACAGGCGTCCTAGACTTAACATTTATTTTCACCTCCTACATGATGATATTGAAAGCAGTGTTGAGCATAGCATCACAGAGGGAAAGGCTCAAGGTCCTCAATACGTGTGTTTCCCACATCTGTGCCGTGCTCATTTTCTATGTTCCCATTATCTCCTTAGCTGCCATCTACCGGTTTGCCAAACACAGTTCCCCAATCATTAGGATCCTCATGGCTGATGTTTTCCTGCTGGTACCTCCACTGATGAACCCCATTGTATACTGTGTGAAGAGCCAGCAGATAAGAAACATGGTTTTAGGGAAACTATGTCAGAAGCAAGACTGACAAGGATGGTTAACCACAATGAAAACCCAATCAGTAAACAACATTGAACGAGCAGAATGAATCAATAAGGAATCTCACCATATACTAATTACTTTATAATATCATGTCTCAACATGTTTGTTAAGATTGAAGAAGCAGCCTGCAAATTTGTTGCTTTGGGATTTAGGCTGAGGTCCTTGTGTAGAATAAACATAAAATGTATTTTAAGGTTTGGCTTTCACCCAGCTTGCTTTATCAGCCTTATGAACACAACATATGCTTGTGATTTTCATCATGCTTAAAGGAATAGTCCATGTGTTCATTTGAGAATTTACAGTATACACATATAGAACAACTGGATAGTGATCAGAAGTGACAAAGGATTGCCTCTTCATTTAAATTATCCCTCTTCAATATATAGTTTTTGCTTTTATGAGATATATCTGTGCACTCAGGAACTGAAACTGAGATGGGCAATGACACACACACACACACAACCAGCAAACATACAAATATTCATAAATGCAGAGCTCACAAAATATAAGAAGAATTTCCTTCTTTCATTTGTTTCAATATTTCCTTCCTAAGCATTAAAATATCACCTTCTAAGTTACACAGGCTAGAAAGTTTGCTGTCTTTCAGGTTTCTATGGGACTTCTACTTAATTCCACAAGTCATTATACTCTATATAACATATTTCTCTCTCTCCCATGCAAAAAGGTCAATCCTGAAAAAGACTAACTTTCAAAAAAAGCAAAATTACAGCTCTCACAAAGACATAAAATGAACATTCACTAAAGATCTCATCTCATATTTTTTTTAACATTTAAGTCTGCTTTTTTTTTCCCTTAAGATTGGCACCTGAGCTAACATCTCTTGCCAATATTTCTTCTTCTTCTCCTCCTCCTCCTCCTCCTGCTCCTCAGAGGCCTACAGTACATAGTTGTATATTCTAGCTGTAGGTCCTTCTGGCTGTGCTACATTGGACATCTCCTCAGCATGGTTTGACGAGCAGTGCTAGGTCCACGCACAGCATCCAAACCAGCGAAATTCTGGGCCACTGGAGCGGAGCAGGCAAACACTCCTCAGCTGTAGAGCCAGCCCCCATCTAATTTTTAATGAAAGAACTAGGTAAATAATATAACCAGTTCAAAGGTGAACCCATACAAAAGATACATTTATAAATCAGAATGTCGACATTAATTTGCAAATGAGTAAAAATATGTATTTTTCCATCTTGAGGGACAGATGCAAATTGACCCTCCACCATGCAGAATTTATTTACAAGTCTATCAACATAAATTACTTTGATTGCTATTAGTATCCACAATGTTCAGCATTGGAAAATAGCTCAAAGATTGAAAATACAAAGCTCCCAAATAATCAGAATCAAACAACTCATAAGGGAGTGCTTAGACAATGCAGAGTTTTCCACTGAAGTACTTATTTTTCCATATACTCTCCCTCATTTTAATAGAATCTAATTTCAAAGAGAGATTGTTCTTGATTGAAAAATACGGCTCTCCTCATTAGATTTGGCCTCATTATTTACACAAAAGGCAGAAAGAATGTTAATTTTCCAGATAGGCCTTCCTAAATTTGCAATTCTGGAGATTTCCATACAGAATCTCAGATGGGACATTTAAAAGCTGCTGTCATACTCTACATCTAGGATAGGAAGTGACAACCAAAAAATTGCCTCTATCAAGTTACTCCTTCAGATTTTTATACATTTGGACAATATTGTATTTTCTCGAACTCCCTCAAACATCCCAGAATTCTGGCCTCCCTTGCCACTTCTAAGGGCTGAACCTGTAAGTCAAGTGACAAGCTAGTTTAACAGGCTGGGTTTTGTCAGCTTAGGCTCCATAAAGTCATCCTCAGTTCCCTAAAAGTGACTGGTCATACCTGATTAAATGAGCAACATTCTCAAGTAGGACATTCCAGGAAAGGCCCTGGTTGCATAAGCGATTTTTTAAACTGCCAAAGATGGAATGACATCAGTGAGAAATAATAATATCAAGAACATTACTTTAAAAAAGTGATTTTATTAAAAGACACATAAGTAATCAACTCACATGGTAGCCTGTAGGGATTTTATTGGTAGTTCTTAGATAATACATACATCATTCCACCACACCAGTGATTGCAAACAAATGTACTTATTTAATACCTGTGAATCATTATGGAAAACTACAGTGAGCTTTAGAATGCTGTGCTTGAGAATACAGGCAGGCACCAAGGTATATGTCATCTTGACTGATAGCATCTTTACAAGAACCATGGAAACCTCTCTTCTCAATCTTGGCAAGACATTAGAATCGTCTGGGGAGATTTTTAAAAGTTGGGTAATAAGGTAACATCAGGCCAGTTACCATCAGGTAACAGGCCAATTAAATCAGAATACAGAATTATTTCTAACCAGTTCTCCCCTTGATGGCTATTAAAATTGTTTCCAAATTGTGTCTGTAAAGTTTCTATGGACCTTCTTAGAACTATGTTTGTTTGAATGTGAGCTAATTTCTCTAGAAACGAAATTTTCACATCACAGGGTAGGCATATTTATCTATAGTAAACGATAACGCTAAGCTGTTTTTCACCAAATAACTTGTACCAGTTTAGACTCTCACCTGCAAAGTATGAGAGTTCCACTTGCTTTATATTTTCACCAAAAGTTGGGATTATTAATCTTTTTAGTGTTAGTCATTCTAGTACATATGTTATAGCATCTCACTGTGATACTAATTTTCATTTTCCTAAATGCAAATTGGACAGTGCCAGTTCAAGCACACTGTCTATTTTTTATGATATTTTATTTATTAATTTGTAGGAGATCTTTATATATCCTTTGTCAGATATGTGTAAGGGGAATATTTATTCCTAATAGGTGGCTTGTCTTTTCGCTCTCTTAAAATAGTCATTCAATGAATAGAAGTTCTTTTTTTTTGATTAATTGCAAGTAATAAATTATTGCTGCTTGAGATTAATTTTCCTGTGTGCTTGGTTTTCCCAAGGTCATGAAGACATTATTATAATTACTCTTCTAAAACCTTTTGCTTTTTACATTTAATTGTTAAGTCTATTATTCAACTTAATTTTTCATAAAGCTCAAGATTTTTTTCTCTTTATTGGCATGTAAATTGTTCCCTCTCTTGAAAAGACTTTCTTTTTCCTATTGAATTGTGTAAATGTCATAAATCAAGTGACAATATATATATGCGTCAATATCTGGATTCCATTCTATTTCGTTAATTAGTCTATTCTCATATGAATACTCCCCTGCTTAATAAAGGCAGCTGTAGAGTTAGTCATGATATCTAATGGTGTAACTCATCCAACTTTTTTTTTTACCTGTCTTGGGTCTTTTGTATGTTCATATAAATTTTATAAGCAACTTGTCAATTTTCACAATAAAAACCTTCTAGAATTTGACTACAATTGTGCTGTCAATACATTATCTTGGGAAGAATTGCCTTTTTAACAACTTATAATTTTCTAATTAATAAACAAGGTATATCTATTTATTAAGGTCTTCTTAAAATTTTCTGCAAAATGTTAAAGCTCTCCATTTAGAATTTTGATAGTATTTTATTACATTTATTTGTATATATTTGATGTTTTTGAGCCTATCGTATATGGTGTTTACAATTTTAATTTCAGATCACTTTCAATTATGCAGAATTTCAGTTTTGTATATTGTTTTTATATTTAGCTAGCTTTTCTAATCAAATATTTAATGTTTATAGATTTTACATATACACTTTTATCATTTCCAAATAGAGACATTTTTATTATTCTTTCAAATGGTTATACTTTCATTTCTTTTTTCTGCCTATATTACACTATCTTGGACATCTCAAACTATTTTGAACACAAATACTGATAGAAACATTCTTGACTTTTCCAGACATTAGTGGGGAAATGCTCAATATTTTTTCCTTAAAATATTTTTAGCTGTTGTATTTTTTGCATATGTCTTTTTCAAATTAATGTAGTACCCTTCTACTTCTAATTTATTTAGAGATTTTGTGATTAAAAAAAGTTTGAATTTTAGCTAATGAAGTGATCATGTGAATTTATCCCTTTTGTCAGTCACAATGAAGTACATTCATGATTTTGGAAAACTTTGTCTTAGAAGATAAACTGTACTTTGTCACTATATATTATGCTTTTTATAGATCATTATACACTATTTATTAATTTTTAAATGTTTGGATCTATGTTCATAAGACATACTAGCCATTAATTATTTTTTTATAATATAATTGTCTGGTTTAGATATCACTCAGGAAACCAGTTAGGAAGTTTCTAAACATATTGAAAGAGTATGTTTAGTATTCATATTCTTTCTTTCTTAGATGGATAGTATAAATTCAAATGAAACTCTCAATTTAAAATTTCTTTGAAGACTTTTTTTAATGTATTAAATTTTGTCAACAGATATAGAACTATCCATCTTTTGTCTTTCTTCTTATTTAAGTTCTGGAGGTGAGTGTTCTTCAAAGAATTTGTCCATTTAGTCGAATTTATTTGCTTTAGTAAAAGGCTGGGGCTGGCCCCGCGGCTGAGTGGTTAAGTTCACGCACTCTGCTGCAGGCGGCCCAGTGTTTCGTTGGTTCGAATCCTGGGCGTGGATATGGCACTGCTCATCAAACCACGCTGAGGCAGCGTCCCACATGCCACAACTAGAAGGACCCACAACGAAGAATATACAACTATGTACTGGGGGGCTTTGGGGAGAAAAAAGGAAAAACATAAAAAAATTAAAAATTAAAAAGAAAGGTTGTTTATTGTATTCATTATATCTACTTGTTATCTTTAAAATGTATGTAGGATCTGCAGTTATGGTCCCTATTTTCATTATTAATATACATTTTGCGTTTTCTTTCTCTGTTCTTGATCAGTTTTGCTAAGTTTTCTAATGGATTTTCTTACAGTTTACAAAGTACCAAATTTCTGTTTTATTGACTTTTTCTGTTTTATGTCAGATTTCTACTTTAAGGATTTCTTTTTTTGCTGAGGAACGTTCACCCTGAGCTAACATGCACTGCCAATCTTCCCCTTTTTGTAGGAAGATTCACTCTAAGCTCAAATGAGCTGACAATCTTCCTCTTTTTGTATGTGAGCTGCCACCACAGCATGGCCACTGACAGACGAGTGGTGTAGGTCCACACCTGGGAACCGAAGCTGGGCAGCTGAAGCAGAGAAAGCTGAACTTAACCATTAGGACACCAGCATTGACCCTCTGTTTTATTGACTTCTAATGTTACTTTCCCTTTTCCTTTGGGTTTAACTTGTTATTTGTTTACTACGTTCTTGAAAAGAAAGTTATATCTGAGTTTTCAACTATTTTTTCCTAATAAATAATCTTCATCTATACTTTTCATAGAGACCCTGACGAAGCTGCATCCCATCTGTGTGATATGCATATCTTCATTAACATTTCGTTTATAGGGCCAAGAGAAACTTCAACTAATCTATAATGTTTTATTTTATTATAAGAAAAACACTTCAACGTTGACACTTCTGTTAGGTAGAAAGTGTGAGAGAGAAGAGATTAAAGATGTCAGATTTGGGGTTTGTGAAATATTAAGCATAAAGACGTATTATGGTGATGGGTCCCTAAGAAAAGGGCAGATTTGGGAAGGGAGAAATGGAGTCTAATTTGGACAAGTTGGTTTTAAGGGCTATTTAGTTACTGATGTACAGGAATATCTGGAAGATTTGATCCAGGGTTCAGAAGTAAAGTCTCGGTTAAAAATATATATCATAGAGTGTTTGCCTTACATCACTTCCTTGAATGCACATGTTCAACTCATAGCATCTCTCCTTTGACTCTGTCTAGGGCAGAGGGGCAATATCTGATCCAAATACCTAACAGAAGTGTCAGCGATTTTGCACAGGATTTGCTAGGTCTCTTCCATACCTGATTATTAAGGATCTCTCTTCAACCAAAATAGCCCCTAATTCAAGGTCTAGAAACTTACTTCATTTCTTTCCTATTAGCTGTCTCTGTGGATTTACTGTGTCTAAACATGTTTATTCCTATTCGCAGAACAGATCCAGCCTGGCTGCAATCCCCAGAGAGTTCAGTGCAGGTGATTAGGGAAGAAAAAGAGATAAGCCCTCATACATCACGGGGAATCTTTGGTGGCAGACAAATCCAATGACTTCTGAGATTTTATGCTAGAATCCTTCAGTTATTCTCAAAAGTGTTCTCCAAAATATCCACTCTCTGGTAAGTACTCAGGTATTTTAATCTCTTCTGCTTTTACTTTACTTCTCTTTTTTGGCAATCAACCACATAGAATTTCATATAGAGCAGGAAGACAGCTCCAAAAGTCGTATCACTTGGAAAATTGTTCCTTTCAGAGACTATAGAAATGGATTATTTACCTTTTAGGGATAAACCTTCAACAGAATTCAAGTTCTCCTAAGTTGTGATAACGACCACTTCAGGTTATTACTCTCCTGTCAACACTACACAACTGGTTGCAAATTATGGGCCAGGAGAAAATGAGACGTAATATGTCAGTGAGCTCTGCAGTGACTTCCCTTATACATATATAATGATTTGAAAATAGTGGAGATTTTTAAAGGATGTTTAAATAACCAGAAATTTCCAGATGCAAGGGATAGAGCTAAGGAGAGTTTGTTTTTGAGAAGACCATACTTTTGTGGGAGTTTCAAAAGATAGGAAGAAATTGAGTTCTGAGATTCTTTTCCCTTCATATAGTGTCATTCTAGAAATCATGTTTCTACCTAACATCTTATTTCAAATGTGAAAGCAAGAAATAGTAGAGGATTCCAGATTAACTGACTGGGATTTACTAATATTTTACAGGAAAAATAAAATCAGATTCATATCTTAATGCAAAATACATCTCTAGTTTCTCTATAGGAAAACCATATCCAAAAGTGATTTTCCTAATCTATGATATCAGTATATTCTAAAGTGGCATCCACTTTTCACCATATGATAGTCACGTACATTTTTTGTTCCATCAAAAGAGAGCTGAAAAGAAGCCAGAGACTTCAACCACTCCTCTTTTCTTTTTCTACCATTTTCAGATATCCATATTTAACCCAATCAACAATCTCTGTTTCATTGCAGAGCCTTCTAAATGCATCATGTTCATTATCAACACATCGTTATGTTGAAATCACCACCTTCTTCTTGGTTGGCGTTCCAGGGCTGGAATATGCACACATCTGGATCTCCATCCCCATCTGCTGCATGTATCTTGCTGCTATTCTGGGAAACTGCACCATCCTTTCTGTCATCAAGACAGAGTCTTCCTTGCATGAGCCCATGTATTATTTCCTCTCCATGTTGGCCTTGTCTGACTTGGGATTGTCCTTATCCTCTCTTCCTACCATATTGAGGATCTTTTTATTCAATGCTCCTGAAATTTCTGCCAATGCCTGCTTTGCCCAGGAATTCTTCATCCATGGATTCACAGCAATGGAGTCCTCAATACTCTTGATCATGTCATTTGACCGCTTCCTGGCCATCCACAACCCTCTGAGATACAGCTCCGTTCTTACTACTGTCAGAGTTGCCCAAATAGGAATAATATTCTCCTTTAAGAGCATCCTCCTGGTGCTTCCCTTCCCCTTCACTTTGAGAAGTTTGAAATATTGTAAGAAAAGTAGATTATCCCATTCTTACTGCCTCCATCAGGATGTCATGAAGTTGGCTTGCTCTGACAACCGAATTGATGTCATCTATGGCTTTTTTGGAGCGCTCTGCCTCATGGCAGACTTTATGCTCATTGTTGTGTCTTACATCCTGATCCTCAGGACAGTACTGGGAATTGCGTCCCAAAAGGAGCAGCTCAAGGCCCTCAATACCTGTGTCTCACATATCTGTGCAGTGATCATCTTCTATCTGCCCATCCTCAACCTTGCCATTGTCCATCGTTTTGCCCGGCATGTCTCTCCCCTCTTCAATGTTCTCATGGCAAATGTTCTCTTACTTGTGCCTCCACTGATGAACCCAATTGTGTACTGTGTGAAAACTAAGCAGATTAGAGTAAGAGTTGTAGCAAAATTTTGTCAGAAGCAAATATAATAATCATATATGGTAGAAAACATATTGTGGAAGTGTCTTGGGAGATTAAAGGTGAGTTTGAGAAACCCCAATATTTGATATAAATATATTTTTCTTGTTATTATCATCAGACTTATTTCATTAAAACTGCATATTGAACATGGGCATAAAACTGAAACAGAAAGTCAATTGCCTGGGGTCTCCATCCCAGTTAACAAAAATGAAAATGGATCCCTTATGATGTCATCTCTGATAAAAGTAACAAATTCCAATCTAGACAGACAAAAGCTGGTATCTATCTATCTTGCTGACAGATGTGGATTCCTCATCTCCACATTCAATCTATCTATACTAAGTTCTGATTCTAGATCCAAATTATATCTTCATTCTGTTCTCCTCTTTATCTCTGTTTTAATGATCCTAGTATGTCGCCATTTCTTTAGTGAAATACTGCAATAACCTCTTTAGTTTCTAAGATGTCTACTCTTGCTGCTTTCCAACTGATTCGTTACACAAGGTGAGAGTGATCTTTTTAAAAGACAAACTGAATGATGTAATGTCTCTTTTAAATATGAACTCTTCTTTGAGAATAGAATGAAAGCAATAAAGTACATACTGTAAGACTATACATGTCCTTGACTCTATCTACCTCTCCAACATTGTCAGATAATCAAACTCCAGCTACATCGACCTTCTGAATATTTGTTGAATTTACAAATTTTTCTATTTCTTGTAAGCTTTCACACCTGACCTCTTTTCCTACAAAGCTCTTGACTCCTATTTCATATCACTCATTTCTACTCACTTTTTAAAGTTTCAACTTAATTTTGTCATACATTACCTAAGCCCTCAGTTCAAATTATGACCCATTTTAAATCTCTTTTATTGTTTGCTTATTTTTTTATTCTTTATTATACTTATTATGATGATTCACAATTACAAATATATTTTATGTTTATTTCCTTTCTTTTTACTTCCTGAAAAGAGTGTGTTATCAATGAAGGGAGAGACCATATCTATTTTCTTTATGTCTGTGTGCCTAATATCGAGGATGTTTCTAATGCAGAGTAGATCTCCAATAAATAATTGTTAACAAATGAATGTGAAAATGAGGCCATGCTTGGATAAAGGAAAGTTTTTCCTGAAGAGTTCAGTAATACTCCATCCACTTGGGACATAATTTTCTTAAGTTGTTTATTTCAAGGGGAGGTATATTACAGATGCTCAAAAATTTTGAAAGTAGGAAAAAATAATATGGGGTTAGGGAGGAATATATTGTCTTGATTTTTATGGTGACAAATAGTCTAATTTCCCTTCCTAGTATGATCTAAAAACCCTGTAGATCACAGAACAACTTTTTAGCCTTTTCTTGTGCCCACTGCTTGACCTAAGTCGATTGCAAAAACTACACCAATTCTAACGTACTGTACTATTATTTTCGGGTAAATCAAGAGACAACTTCCAGCAGTGTCAAATGCTTAAAGAATAATAAATTATCCCATGAATCAATAGTATTTCACAGTTAATCAAAATTTTTCACAGATATAAGCATCATTTTTGAATCTCTAATATATGGAAGATATGCTTCTATGCCTTTTTAGACATATTTTTCTCTTTTGATTCTCATAGTAAACCAGTACTTTATAAAGCATTCTTCCTATTTTTTCAGTTGAAGTGATTGAGGCTCTGAGAGATTGACAATGAATTTCACACACAGAGGAATCAAAAGCTGGGATTCAAATCTTATCTTTTATACCCAAGGATGGTACTCTCTTGGCTAAATTTCAGCTTTCACATGCAGGATTGCATCTGTTTCCACAATGCTTTGTTAGTATAGGAAATTTTATCATCATATCAGGGCAGTAAAGTGTTACTGCATCTGAGATGCGTGACCACGTCCTTTTGCCTTTTCCATAACCTCACAGATGTAGCCATGGGCATTGATTGCTGTAGCACAACCAAGCACTAGTCAACATATTTTACAAATGAAAGAAATGCAAACTCATATTTTCCTAGTGTGAGGATAGGCAGCACAAAGTGCAAGCTTCCACAGTCTCCGTTAATAAGAGGAGGGATAATTAAATGGATTTGATGGGTATCTAATTCTTGTAGGACGTTGTACAGAGATGCATGTTCAGCATTCTCAAAGAAAATTTGCATTTTAGGTCTTTTTTTTTTTTTTTAAGGAATGTTAGCCCTGAGCTAACATCTGCTGCCAATCCTCCTCTTTATGCTGAGGAAGGCTGGCCCTGAGCTAACATCCGTGCCCATTTCCTCTACTTTATATGTGGGATGCCTGCCACAGCATGGTTTGTCAAGCAGTGCCATGTCCACACTTGGGATCCGACCTGGCGAACCCAGGCTGCTGAAACAGAACGTGCGCACTTTGCTATGCCACTGGGACAGCCCCTGCATTTTAGGTTGTTTTGGCCTCCTTAATAAAATAAAATGAAAAGCAAGATAAAGCCACAAAAATGCCAGTGGCGGCAGGGAAACTTTATGGTCATCATGATTATTTCCATATGTTCCTGAAGTGCAGATCATAGTTCCCAGAGTACTGAAAGTCCCACTCTGAGCCTCCTAAAACAATGGTTCCCAACTAGGAAAAATTTTGCCATCAATTTGGCAATATCTAGAAACATTTTTGGTTGTTGTGACCCAGAAAGTGAGATGTGTTATTGACATCTACTGGGTAACGAATAGTGATGCTGCTAACCATCCTACAGGACACATTCTACAATGCACAGAAAGTCCCCTTCAAAAGCAATTATCCAACCCAAAATGTCAGTAGTGTCAATGATTAGAAACCCTGGTCTAAATGTAATTGTCAAACAAGAAATAGTTAAACTCCGTGGTTACCCAGATTGCCTTGAACTAGACAACATAGTCCCTAGGGATAGTCTGCTACCAGAGAAGTCTCTCAGAAAGACATCCAGTGAAGACTGATAGAAAACTTCCAGAAAAGTGAAAGAATCCACTTAAAAGATGTTAAAACAGTTTTTCATTACAAGCAAAAAACAGCAAAACATATGGGAATGCCTACAAATTTTAAATTATGATGGATTTTTTTGTTGTTATTGCTTTGTTTGTTTTGTTTTTCCATTGGACATTGGCCATTGGTGAGAGGTTTATAGGAAAACATTGCAAGGGATGGCGCACTGTATAAAATCAAAGGACAAAAAAAGACTGTCATTTTTTACATATAGAATGTGAGAGAACTAGGCAGAGAGAATATGCCTTTGTCATACATAAGTTACATGGTACATTCACGTAATTTTCAAATTAGATAACTACTTACCTGTATAACCTAAGTATCTTAGTTTTAATAAGGCCGTTTCTTTAGCATATTTCCCACAAAGATGATCTCATAAGCATAGGACTTCAGGTAAGTTGGAAGCATGCTGGTTTCTAGACTTTCATCCAATTCTAATATATAGAAGCAAGTCCATATTGCATCAAATCAAAGACACCATTGATTACAACCTACATTCCAATGTCAGAGCTATTAAAATGTGAAGAATGTCCATTTGAGAAAACATAAAATACAGTATTCTTTATATATGGAAGTTGTTCCTGGTCATTTTGACTAAAGACATTTTCAGAAATATGAGGGTCTTATGAATCTTAACTTCATGAATGACTGAGAAATAAATGCCTCCATTTCTTGCACACATTTAGAGAATAGTTTCTTTGCACTGTACTCGGTTTCTCAATCTTTCTATATCTTTTTTCCCTCTCACACACACTGTGTTTCTATGTCTGTATGACCATTTCTCATTCAAATTTTTTTTGAGATTCTCATTTTTCATTTGGCAATGTTTTCCTACAATTTCCTTTTTGTCATCTCAAGCTGTTTGCTAAATTTTTACTCGCAGAAGCTGTGCAGAGATTCTCATCATAAGTGCTTGCTAGAGTGCTCATTGAGGGCATCCATATTTAATTATATGGCATTAGTTTATTCAAAAGCCATTTGTTAAATACCTACTTTGTTCCAGTCACTTTACTAAATGGTTATGAAAAAAATGATTAATGTCATAAGAAAATACTCTATAATATATTTTAATTAATGGAGTATAATCAACCCAGTACATTTAATTGAATGGATGGTTATTTTTCAGTAATTTGAAATCCCATACATATCACATATTAAAATTAAAGATTTCTCTTTTTTATTTTTGTGCAATCATTGTCATTCTTAAACTGTACCAGATTTTTAAAAAATACACACTTAAATACTTTACAACATGGAGAAACTAAAAATATATCATTGCAATAAAAATTAAAGAATAGTTCAATATAATATAATAATCATTCATGATTTTAAAAGATTCTTAGAAACCAAGGAGAAGATAATGCCCTTAGTGTTAGAAAGTGAAAATCAAACCCCTGACAAAATATCAAAATATCTCCTCAAAATTCACAAAGAGACAAAGACATGCTGTAATCATCATTTCTACTCAATTTTGATTTAGACCTTAGCCCACAAAGATGAGAGAGAAAAATAACAGGATTTAAAGATAGAGCAAACATATAAGAATTCCTGAATAGAATCCAGGATTTTAAAAAAAGGAAAGAATAAATGTGGTATAATTGAAAAGGAAAATACCAATAATTTTTAAAATATGAGACAAACTACACTGTCATTTTCACACAACAGAAGCACTCCTTAGTCAACTTGGCAATAGCCAATCTTCGTCAGCCATGTTGCTCTACTGGGCACAATTGTATTAGAGTTTTGCTTTTAAATTAACAAAAAAAGTTGAATATTATCTTTATGTGTTTTTCTTTTCCCTAGATAAAACTAATCAGTCCTAAGCAAATCCAATGTAATTGGTCGATTTGCTTCTATCCAGCAAGACCACGCAGTACGAGACTGGAGCAGCACATCTCCAAGTGTGCTCCTCAGACCCACAATATAAACATCACCTGGGAACTTGCTAAAAATACAGCATCTTATGATCCACTCAACATATATTGAATCAAAATATTCATTTGAATAAAATTGTCAAGTGATTTTTCTGCATATTAAAGTTTAAGAAACCCTACAATGAGATATCATCTCACTCCAGTCAGAATGGTTATAATTAACAAGACAGGAAACAACAAGTGTTGGAGAGGATTTGGAGAGAAGGGAACCCTCATACACTGCTGGTGGGAGTGCAAACTGGTGCAGCCACTATGGAAAGCAGTATGGAGTATCCTCAGAAAATTAAGAATAGATCTACCATATGATCCAGCTATTCCATGCTGGGTATTTATCCAATGAACTTGAAAACACAAATGCATAAAGATACATGCGCTCCTATGTTCACTGCAACATTATTCACAATAGCCAAGACTAGGAAACAAGCTAGGTGCCCCTCAAGGGATGAACAGATAAAGAAGATGTGGTATATATACACAATGGAATACTACTCAGCCATAAGAAATGATGAAATCTGGCCATTTGTGACAACATGTATGGACCTTTAGGATATTATGCTAAGTGAAATAAGTCAGAGGGAGAAAGTCAAATACCATATGATCTCATTCATAAGTAGAAGATAAAAACAAGGACAAACAAACACATAGTAACCGAGATTGGATTGGTGGTTACCAAAGGGGAAGGGGGAAGCGGGGGAAGGCAAAAGGGGTGATTAGGCTCACATGTGTGGTAATGGACTATAATAGTTTTTGGGTGGTGAACATGATGTAATCCACACAGAATTCGAAACATATTATGATGTACACCTGAAAGCTATATAATATTATAATCCAATGTTACTGCAATAAAAAATAAAAGAAAAAAAGAGAAACACGAAAGCCCTTTTTCATTGCCAAATATATGTGATTATATAATAATGGAGGTTAGAGAGTTAGGAGGATTACAGACAAAAAGTGACAAGCCATAGTGAATTTGTCTCTCTCTAATTTTCGTATCTTTAATTAGGTCACAAGATTGTTACATCAGATAAAGTAGATATGATTTATACTACAAAGGAAGGCTGTCTGCACATGATTGCTGGTCTATGGTTTGCTCATATTTGTTCCAAAAAGAATCTCCTGCCACAAAGTCAGTACAGTATAAATCTACTTAGTCTAACATGGCTGACTCCATTGATTGGATAACCATGATTGACTAAGAGACTACAGAGGCAAGCAATAAAGTGGAGGACATATGTGCTATATGTAACCAAGAAATGGCTTTGCCTATGTTTATAAAAAAACACGAATCAATTACAGAAAGACAGATAATCCAATAAAAATTAGAAAAAATACTTGAACAGATACTTCAAAAGAAGAAATACAAATGACCAATAAACATATGAAGAGGAATATAATTTTAAGTTGGAAGAAAATGAATATACAATATTGATGGCCTGATCTCTTTCAGAACTTGAGGTTCTAGAACACCTAGGTGACTCATCCCAGGATGTGCTGGCAAATGAGCCAAGAGCAAGAGTTGACGATTAGCTATTGAATTTGAATACGGCTCCCAAGATCTTATCACACTCAATTTCTTCAGTCTGAACCTTCATTATGAGTTCAGTCCTCGATCTGTGTCCCTTGAGTTAACCTCTTAGAAGATTTTCCTTGAAGTATGGTGTGATTCTCCAAACAGCCCTTGCTTGTAGTACTCCCCAAGGGCTCTCTGGGCTTCATACGATGGTGCTTACAAAGCAAACAAAAGGAGTCTAAAGGATTCTTCTCTGCTTTTAATCTCTTCTTGCCATTGACTTTTGGGTGAAGTGTCACACTGGTATAAAAAAAAAACACGAAAGAGGTAAGATATAATTCTACTCTTTCAGAATATTTGACATAATTTGCATTTCATTTTTTATCTCTTTGGATCCTGAAGAGATGTTAAATGAGAGCAAATGAGAATTTGCCCAATGAGATTGAGAATCTTATAGCACTACCAAGGAGAGACAGAATGTACGTTGGTGAGAGTATATGTCCAGTGAAGTTTTAGAAATGCCCAGTCTCGATGATACGTGTAGGAAGGGTTAGATCCCAAATATCACATGATTCTTTATTTTATGTCTCCTAGTAGATAGATACCTGACCTTAGGCAAATTATTATACCTCTCTAAGACTTGTTTTCTTATTTATAACATGAATAATGCAATAGCATAAAAACATAAATGAGAAAAATCTATATAAATCATTTAGCAAGTATCATATTACTATATGTGTTAAAATAATAACAAATATATAATAAAATAGTTAAATTTATGGGTACTTATCCTGCACATTTAAATTAAATCTCAATAGTGGCTACCTCTAAAAAACAATGCAGTCTTCAAGACAATGGTGAGACAAAGGCCAGAACACAAATATCCTCAGTCTATCGACATAAGATAACTTTAACCATTTCTAGCACAGTTAGAAAACAAGTTATATACCTCAGATAAGGAGTTTCAGAAGATGAGTAAATTTGTAAGATAATGGATATCATGTGTTATCTGCATCCTGGCCTTTCTCTTAAGTTCCAAACACTTGTCCTTAATAAGCCATAGATCCCAAAGGAAACTCTGGGTGTTCACCCTCCTAAAGATTGACAAGAAGATCAAAACCCAGCAAAGAAGCAGCCAGTATGATATAGAAACACTAAGTGATTATACTTTCTTAAAAGCTAAGGTTCTCCCATACTCTCAATATTCCTATAAAAGTCTGAGAGTTAACCCTGACAGGTAATTAAAAATAAGGGGGATTGTGTGAATGATTGAACGGAGAGTCAATAATTCCTAGATCATTAAGAAAATGGAAAAAAAAACATACAAAGGTAATGACTTTGGAGAAGATAGACACCCTTTTGGAGAAACAGCCAAGGAATTGTGTTTTCATGTGTTAAGAAGCGCAATATTTTTTGTTGTTTGCGGAGCACCAAATGAGGAATCTAAAGCAAAACAAACAATCAAAATTCACATACAATGCTGTTTGATAGAATAGATGAAGTTTAGTCTGAAAAAGAGATGGCTTACAGAGGAAATCATTACTGTCTTCAGTTTGGGGAAATTATATTCAATTAAATAAATAATTATGAAGCTACAAAAACTATATTCCACTTACTATGCCAGGCACTGGAGATGCAGTAGTGAATAGAGCGACTGTGACTTCCTACTCTTAAATTCTAGCAGTGGGAGAGGGCAGACACCAGTCAAGCAGTGATGAGGGAAATAATAAAGAAGGTATTTTGTGTAAATGGAACTAGATTCTGTGTCTATAGAGAAAAGAATATGCAAACTTTTATAAACATTTATCAACTCAATCCAAGGAAGAAAAGCAGTCTGAGTATTCAACCAAGAACTAGAAAGGTTTAGGTAGTGGTTCATATACTAATACTGGGATCAAGCTAGGACATGTTGGCTGATGGTGACCTGTTCATTCAGGGCGGTTCTGTAAAGGCAGGAGAATAAGACTACTATTTTCTAAAGGCCTTTTTAACTCCAAGACTGTATAATTATGAACTTCCAGTTTGCCATTACTTCAAATGTTTACCCTGTTAGAGATATACAGGTTTGAATATAGATATGGAATAATTTATGAACCACCCCTCCAATCCATAGTAGACTTTTCTTTTCCCTTGAAGATTTTGTTTTTATACAACTGAGATAAGAGAAGCATAAAATTGAAGACCTGGATTTCTGAGATTGGGCTATGGGGAGCTGCACGTGGTCAAAGGATTGTCTGGGATTGTTAAATGTGCAAAGTTCAAATAATTGACACTTTAACAAAATTGAAACAGATGCCTGGATGAAGAAGCAAGTCAGATTTTTCTCACTGATTTCTGTGTTTGACTTTTCTTACAGCCTGAACTGACACTAGAAACATAGACTATTTACCTTAGGAAATCTCTGATAGTCCTCTTAGTATCTATGACCCACATTATACCAGAAAAGGACAGCTTCTGCCACATCTTCATTTAGAGGATTCCAAATGTGCTGAGGTAAGCATCTGGTTAAGTATCTTTTCATGTGTCATGTCTCGTCTTAATGACACAAACATTGAAGTTCTTAGATTCCTCCTTATCGGGATCCCTGGACTGGAGAAGAGTCACATCTGGGTATCTATTCCTTTCTCAACAGTGTACCTTCTTTCTCTCCTGGGTAATTTTACTGTCCTCTTCTTTATCAAGACAGAGCCAAACCTCCATGAACCCATGTACTATTTCCTTTCAATGCTCTCTATCTCTGACGTAGGGTTATCCCTCTCTTCCTTACCCACCACTTTGGGACTATTCCTGTTTGGTATCAATGAAATTTGTGCAGCTGCTTGCTTTGCCCAGGAGTTTTTTATCCATCTATTCACAGTCACCGAAGCCTCCGTGCTCTCTGTAATGGCATTTGACCAATACGTGGCCATCCACAACCCTCTGAGATACAGCACGATCTTAACCACCTCCAGAGTCATCAAAACAGGGGTCTTATTGACTTCCAAAAATATTATTTTGATCCTCCCACTGCCCTTTCTGTTGCAACGGCTGACATATTGTCATCAAAACCTCCTCTCACACTCCTACTGTCTCCACCAGGATGTCATGAAGCTGGCATGCTCTGACAACAGAGTCAATGTTGTCTGTGGACTCTGTGCTGCTCTTTCTACTATTCTGGATTCATTGTTTATTACTTTCTCCTACATAATGATCTTAAAGATGGTACTGGGTATTGCAACTCCCAGAGAGCAGCTTAAGGCCCTCAACACCTGCATCTCTCATATCTGTGCTGTGCTGCTCTTCTGTGTGCCCATGTTGAGTGCAGCAATGCTCCACCTTTTTGCCAGGGATTTGTCTCCTATGATCCACATCCTCATGGCAGATGTTTTCCTGCTGGTGCTACCCCTGATAAACCCCATTGTGCACTGTGTGAAGACCCATCAAATCTGAGAAAAGGTTGTGAGGAAACTTTGTCCAAAAAGAAGTTGATCAAAGGGATGAGAAAGGGAATACATTAATAAGTGAGAACTAAATAAACTTTGAATGGGTAGCAGGAAGAAAGCAGCAAAAGAAGGAGCAGCAAAAGAAGGAGCAGCAAAAGAGAGTATTCCAGGAAGCAGGACAGGATCTTCTAGTCTGTTAAGGAGTATATCTGGAACAGGTAGGTACAGGGCCACTTCCACGGCATCTATTAGTTATACATTCATGGAGCATACTCAGATTCAAAGAAAGGGAAATAAACCCCACCTCTTGATGGGAGAAGTGATCAATTATTTGAAGCTGCTTTCAACCTACCACAGACTAAAATTACTGTTTCCTTAGTTTAAAGATCAGTTTCATTAATGGCAAATCATGAGACAGTGTATGCCTTCACATATAGATCTGTGCATTCTTGCTACTGAGCACTGATAACAATCATGAGGGTCTTCATGCAGCAACAACTACTGTCTCAGCTAATCATTCAATATCACTTGGATTGCTGTTACTGTTTTACATTTCTGTTCAGCCCTCACATTCATTCCATGCAGGGGCAATACCAAGAATTTGTCAAGTTCTTTAGTATTCCTGCTCTACTCCATATTTGATGTTTCTTCATTTAAAGACAATGAAACATGAATTACTCCCTTTTTTACCGTCCGACCTGAAGCCTTCTATACATATTCTACCAACTTATCCCTTCCTCTACCTAAGAAGAATGCCACTCATCTCTATCAAAATTTAACCCAAACTCTAAAAAGTAAATCCCATGTCTTTCTGCCTTTTCGGAGACCTTGCTGCACCTTCTATATTTTTCCTGTTTTTTTCAATCTTCATACTAATAGCTACCTGTTCTCAGCCTGTAAATGTGCTTGTTTTAAAAGAGAAGCATTTTAACAGCTGCATAACTTTGCTGCCTCAACTTTCTCAGTCTAATGGATTTATTATAATAATGTATTTAATTTCCTTACATATAGTGATATAGCCCACATATGCATTTAACATGAATGCGTGTTACTTTTTTTTTTCCCTTTTGTTTCTTGTATCTTCTTTTCCTCTTCCTCTGTTGTCTCCTCAGACATGAGTAAATCCTCTAGCCCTTCAGGCAACTAGTACTAACAGCGAACAGTGTTTCTGAAAAGATGCGCTACCTGCATTTGAGTCAGGAAAACACCAGATGGGAATGGCCTGCTTATTGCAGGATTGTTAACAATCCAGAAACTAAATGCCAATAGTTCACACAGACTCTCAGCAATGGTTGGGAACCCTTTTCAAACCCTGTCTCATATTCTCTCCACACTCATACAGTCATACTGACATACATGTTGATAGAATACCTGCTATTGAACAACATTTACATTTCTCAGATAACTCAGGCATACAATAGTCTCTCTCTCTTTGGCAAATATGTATCCATTTATCTTTATACTACATGTTTTTTTGATAATATTTCTCAGCTTACACTTTATTAATTATTTCTAATTTTGTCTAAACACATTTTGTGTTAGTTTGTCTAATTTATTAAAACACATTAACTTTTATTTAAATTAAAACATTCAAAGTTAATAATTAGACACTTTTGAGGATAAACAGAACTGCAAAAATAAATGCCATTATATATCCATATTTCATAATTATATACATAATTACATACATGTTTCATAATGATATATACATATTTCATATGCATAAGAAATATATATTAATTGGCAAATGGTTTTAGTATATTGATTGGCCAGTAAAATAGTTTTAAGCAAAAACTATTTTCAAACACTGAAGTAATCTATATCCATGCACAAGCTCTATTTGCCAGCTTTGGATAGCAAATAATTTCCATTTCCACATCAAAGATAATTTTTTGCATGTGTGTGAGGAAGACTGGTCCTGAGCTAACATCTGTTGCCAATCTCCCTCTATTTTATATGTGGGGCACTGCCATAGCATGGCTTGATGAGCGGTGTGTAGATGAGTGCCTAGAATCTGAATCCGTGCACTCTGGGCTGCCAAAGCAGAGCATGTGACCTTAACCACTATACCACTGGGCCAGCCCCTAAAGCTGAATTGTTTTATATTCCAATTTTTCAATACTTTTATTAAAGATATCTGACCTACTTTGAACAAGATACGTTAAAAAAATATAGTTTGGGTTCTCTGGGAAGCAGATGCTAAAACAGATTTAGTATACAAAGAGTTTGAATGTGTGAAGGAGAAGGGGCAACACCAGGATTGGGTAAGGGGAGTCATTTGACCATGATTCATGATTCATAGATCCCTGTCAGGCCAAATGGGAGCTCCAGAGCAAAATCTGCTCTATAGAGGAGTTCTTCATCGATCAGAAAGGACCAAGTACTTATACCACCACTTCTTCACTATTGGGTCACCCCAAGAAGATTGTGACTTTTGCTGGAAATCTGACATAGACCCTGAAGTGCTCTTCAGCTAACCACACTTCTTGCAGCTGGGGAATAAATTACTTCTTCAAGTGAGCTCTGAAAACTGTATATTCACATCTGTTACACCAAATTAAGCTGGTTTACTAAGCACTCCTTTAGAGGCTTACTTATTTCTAAAACCTGATTGAAGATGATCAGCAGGAGAGAAAGCGCACACTACAGTCCTGAAGTTTTAGTTTTTTTACTTAAACATCAACTTTGTCTCAAAAATTTCCTAATTCAGTTACTCTAAATGTGTATGGAAAAAGAAAATAGGAATAATTGCCTGGATGGAATCATGAGTTATGTTTGTACCACAATCATTCCAAGTACATTTCTGAACAAAAAGTTTCTTAATTTCACAAGAACATTGTTTTTACCACACTGCTGTCTTGTAACAAAGTATGAATTTATATCATCTCTGCATTAAAAAAATGTATCTCTAATGTTAAGCTTCTTAACTGATGTCAAAATAACATTCACAGTAAGATCAGGAGTTTTATAGAATAAAATTTGGACAGAATAAATGTTCAAAAACTTTATTTTGAATCGTGCATTGAAATAATATAATTAAACAACTTATACAGATAATTGATTTTTTGGAGTGACATCAGCCTTACGGCAGCATAAGATGTCTTTTTTTTCTCACCCTTCCCCCACCCCCGACACACACAACAAAAATTAAGTATCCATCCATGAACAAAAGTGCCTCTGTGGGAGATGTGGGATCCAGCACCATGTGCCAAGGAAGATGGGAGAGGTCGCGCCCACCTGTGCATCGGGTAATAGGTAGACAGACCTCGATACTGGCTGTGATCTCTGCAAGAACCTATGAACAAGTACCAGCCTCTCCCAGCCTTGGCCTGGTAGTACTAAGAAAACATTGACTGGGTAGTCACTCACGGATGAAAGAGCCTTTATGGTAGATTTAAAGAGGAGAAGTTGCAGCACTCTGTTGCATCAAAAAAATAGGAGTTTAGAAGCACTGGAGTATGGAAGAGGAACAGCTTGACTTTATCCTCATCACTCCTCCCCATGGCATCAAAGTTTAGGGCTAAGAGAGACCTTTTCAGTTCTTGATTTCTCCTGTTGGGGGAAGGGAGAGCAGGTGAGTGAGTGCCCAGCTTCCCCAGATGTGCAGGACTCCGCCAAAGAGACTCATTCCTCTCATAGCATCTGGAGTACTAAATAAAATAAATAAATAAAATTTAAAAAATTAAAAAAGGAGGCCTGTGACTGGAGAGAGAGAAGAGATCAGGAAAGCGGCAGATAAAATCCTGGGAGAGCATTAAAGGGACACGGTCCCTGCTGACAGCATTGTGAACACCGTCAGGAAGTCTGCCCACGTGCTGATGGGAAAGCATCACTGCAGATTTCCCCAACTGGCAACAAAACAAAGTCAAGAAGTGGGACTACATCAAGTTAAAAAGCTTCTGCACAGCAAAAGAGACAATCAACAAATGAGAGGCAGCCACCACAATGTGAGAAAATATTTTCAAACCATATGTCTGATAAGTGATTAATATCCAAAATATGTAAAGAACCCACATAACTCAATAACAAAAACAAACTACCTTATTAAAAACTAGGCAGAGGAACTGAATGAACATTTTTCCAAGAAGACATACAAATGTCCAACAGGTACATGAAAAGGTTCTCAGCATCACTAATTGTCAGGGAAATACAATCAGAACCACCATGAGATATTACCTCACACCTGTTAGGATGGCTATCATCAAAAAGACAGGAGATAATAAGTGCTGGTGAGGATATGAAGAAAAGGGAACCTTTGTGCACTGTTGGTAAGAATGTAAATTGGTACAGCCACTATGGAAAATAGTGCGGAGCTTCTTCAAATAGTTAAAAATAGAACTCCATGTGATCCAGCATGCCGCTTCAGGATATCAAAGAGACATCTCTACTTCCATGTTTATTGCAGTATTAGTCACAATAGCCAAGATATGGAAGCAACTTAAGTGTCCATCAATGGATGAATGGATAAAGATGTGGAATATTATTCTTCCAGGAGAAAGAAGAAAACCCTGCAACTTGTGACAACGTGGATGGACGTTGAGGGCATTATGCTAAGTGAAATAAGTCAGACAGAGAAGGGCAAATACTGTGTGATATTACATACATGTGGAATCTAAAAAAACTGAACTCACAGAAACAGAGTAGAATGGTGGTTACCAGGAGCTAGAGTAGGGGTTGGGGAAATGGGGAGATGTTGGTCAAAGGGTACAAACCTCCAGTTAGAAGAGGAATAATTTCTGAGGATCTAATGTACAGTACTGTGACTACAGTTAACAATTATGTATCAGAACTTGAATGCTCTTAAGAGAGGATCATTTAAGGATCTTAACATTTTTGAGGATCTTAAATGTTCTCACCACAAAAAAGCAATTGTAATTATGTGACATAATGAAAGTATTAGCTAACGCTGTGGTGGTAATCATTTTGCAATACGTAAGTGTGTCAAATCAACACACTGCATACCTGCAGCTTACACAATGTTCTATGTCAGTTATATCTCAGTAAAGCTGGAAAAAATAAATAAAAGTCATAAAGCTGGAAACATATTGATTTTTTTGTCTGACACATCTGATTAGTGATTTGAAAGGAACATAATTTACCTTCTACTAATGGACCCAAAACTGTCACAGCTATCCCTTCCCTTTTCACAATGACTGGACAACTTCTAATTAAAAGGGAATACATACAATTTGAATGAACAGTTATTTAATCTATATGAAAAATCATGAATATATAGTTTGAAATCTATCTTCAAGAACTGTGTATGGTAAATTACCACAGTTAGATGCAGTGTTTTTAGGAGAATTCACACAACTTTTAGCATTTTGAAGTGAATGATATTGTTTTTTCTTCTGGTTGTCATGTGATCAATTACATCAATTTGACAACCCTGTGGATGGTGTATATTGATAAATATTTTGTTCAAGTTATAAATACATTATCAAATTTCCTGAGAAAGAGAAATAGAGAATTTAAAATTAAACTGTGAAATTTCACTTTTTAGAGTATTTGCTGCCAATGGGCTTATTAAAAATAAGGCTATCAAACAATGAAGTAAATTATACCATTATAAGAAATGATAAACACTAAACATACATCTGTCTTTATTTCCTGAACATTTTGGGGGAGGTTCACTTAATCAAATTATTTCCTATTGACACAGGCTACTGGCAGGCCAGTGGTTTCATTTTTACTTCACAGGCTTTGGCACAAGAAGAAACCTAAGTGATTGGTTAAAAAAAGAAGTATCTGGAAGGAGTAGCATCATCAAATACACCTCCCAGACCAAGAGAACCTGGAAGGAGGTAGCTCTATCTACATGCTTGTACACCAGTGAATTTAATGTTATCAGTGATGACCCTGCCTGCTGTCTTTGCAACTTTGCTAATATTGCATTGGAAAAAGTCAAGAAAAGAAAGATGGACCCTACTGGTCATCTTTCAGATTTAGAAATGTGTTAAAGTAGGAATTGTGATCACTACACATGCATCACACAGACCATTGGGTGAAATTGTAGCAGAAACTTGAAGTACAAAGTGAAGATCTAGCAACCCATCCCAGCCATTTTACTATAGTTGTTTACAACACTTTGTGATAAAACAAAAAAAAGGGGACTGGTTCCCAATTCCAAACTGGTTGGTAAACCAAGACAATAAGTGTAAATTAGGCCCTTTCTTGACAAACTAGAATCATGGTCACTCAGTTAATTATTTGAATAATGGTATTTACTGAGAATCCATTAAATATCAGCTATGCGGTTCAGGTGTCTCCTCCAGTTGTTTAAACCAATTCTGGAAGAACTCTTGATAGAGATGTTGATAGTTAAAATGGGTTGATGAACTATTTGAAAGTATTAAACTGGCATTGGGTACAAGTTTCTGAATTATGACCCAACCACATATGTACGAGGGAGAAAACACAAGGAATGGCTAAAAGTAATTGAGAAACCTATAGTTTAAGACTGAAGGCCAAGGAGGACCTTCCTTCTCCCTAAACTCAAACCAAGTTACACTAGCAGTTGACTCAAACCTGTGAGAATGCCTGATAGTACCAGGGTCTGTATAAAAATAGAGTCGAGAGGGGCTGGCCCCGTGGCCGAGTGGTTGGGTTCGTGCGCTCCGCTGCAGGCGGCCCAGTGATTCGTCGGTTCGAGTCCTGGGCGCGGACATGGCACTGCTCATTGGGCCGCGCTGAGGCGGCGTCCCACATGCCGCAGCTACAAGGACCCACAACGAAGAATATACAACTGTGTACTGGGGGGCTTTGGGGAGAAAAAATAAAATAAAATCTTAAAAAAAAAAAATAGAGTCGAGATATTCCATTTTTGAGATATAAGGAAATAATCTCTCTTAGAGATTAAGTAATTCGTCCTAGGTTGGCATGATCACATGGTTAGAAAGTATCAGAGATAAGGTTGAAATCAATTTTGTCTTTTATCTGAATCTGAAGCAAAACACTCTCTTGCAATACTGCTCTCCAGGCCTAGCTATGCCTTTCTCGTACAGTTTCAGAAAATGAAATCCTTAACTAGAAATATCCTAATATCTTGAAGATATCCCTTGCCCACATACAGGATTGGGGTTTCTCAGCCTCTCATGGGCTCCTTCCTCAGCTAAGAGTCTTGAGAACTCTTCAGGGAATTCTCAGCCTCAGCAGAGGCCTCTGGAGAGAAGCTGTTGGGCTCTTCAAAAGGACCCTGTGTTTCAAGCAGGGAATATTGTTGTAGCTGAGCTATCAACTATTCTGAATTCCGACTGGAAGTATGCACTCCAAGTCCTTTTCTCTCCAGCCATTGGTGCTCAGGTATGCAATATAAGGAGAATCATAGAAACAGCCAGGAACACAGAAATAACTGGGGTACATATAACCAGGACCACGCACGGAGCTCTCAGTCTTAGCGACTTGCTAAATCCCCACTTCAAATTAGTTAAGGAAGTTTTGAGAGGCAGATGCACTGGGGATGGGAGGCCTGGGGTTTTAGTCCTAGCTTTTTCACCGTGTGTGATGTTGTAAAAAATTTAATCACTTGGTTTAATTCTTGCTGCCTCTCATCTCTTTTCTCATATTCGGAGCATTAGTTTCTTTATCTTTAAAATTGAAATTGTAATCTCTACCTTTCTTGCCTTAAATTGTATTATGATAATTAAATGTTAAAATGGATTTAGCAGTGCTTTGGAACAATCAAGCTTTATGCTAATATAAGGTCACAATTGTCCTTGGGAGTAATTTTGCAGACTGTCACCTACGTAGATGTGAAGGATATTAAAGCACCTTTGTGTGCAATTATATGAGGAATAAGGATCAGAGGGAGTCATTGAAATCACTGCTCAGCACATCTCTCCTCTGTTTCTGCCATAGACACCTGGATGACATCCCATTATCCTAATAAATTAGAGCTGAAGGGAGGATCAAGGGTGTATGACCTAGTCTAGTGGAGGAATCAGCCGACACTTCTCTGATCCATTAATCGGGAGGTGAGTGCCTTTGAGAAGAAAATGTGGGGCTGCTGCACTAAATATTATTTTATTTAATCTCTACTGCTTCTCATCTTTTTTTTAATCCTTTCATTCATGCATTTGTTCAGCAAACTTTATTACGAATAGATTCCAAATCTGTGCCAGAGTTGCAAGGCTCTAGTGACACAGAAATCCCATCTCTGCAGTGCTAGTTATGATTTGCTTTGGTCTTTTTTTGCATCTCCATACCTGGCACACTTGCCTCTTACCCCTACCCAAAATATAATATTCGAGGAATATACTTGGAAGGAGAGCTAATAACTGGGATAGGGTACTATGGATGAAACTTCCCACTAAGCAGGAAGAATGATCCTTCCCTATCTGGAGGTAGATTAGTGAAATAGATGACCTCAAAGTGTTTCTTCTGTTCTGCAATATCTCTGAAATGGCTCAGTGTGCTGTGGATGGAAACCAGATTCACTGTGAGTCTGCTGGCTGAGAAGCCACACATGTACTTAAACTCTTGATTACATTTCCTCTTAATCAATGGATTTGTTTCCCTTTTTCGTTATCATTCCTTTTCAAAGTTCTCTTGCCATTCTCTCTCAACATCAGAGCAAGATTGCATCGTTGCCTATTCCACCCACAGTGCATCTCCAAATCCTATGATAGTCCTTTTTTCCTTCACAGCCCATCTTCTTTCCAAGTCTTCACCTTTCTTCTTCATTTTCCCTCTTTTCTTGCTGCAACTCTTTATATTCTCTTTCTCTTTCTCCTTTGGAATCATAAAACAAGAGAGAATTTATTATTATAGTAATTATTGCATTATTTTCTTATTTTTACTTGTTTTGATTTCAAGTGTGAATGGCAAAAGCTGGGTATGGACTTTTCTTCTTTCTTTATCCTCAGTCCTTCAATGTCCCTGTACCTTACTGAGAAAACAAAAGCCTTTTGAAAAAGTACCCTCAACTTCCCGTCTCTCGTCCTTAAAATGTTTGATATCCTTGTTCATCATATAGATTTTCTCTTGGAGAAAAATTACAAATAAAGTACACTCTTTTTCCTCCTCACCCACTGATCATTTAAGCCCTTATAATCTTTCTCCAATCTATTAAAATGTCCCTTGAAAAATCAATGATGACCTCAGCATCATAAGTGCAATGCCTTTTTATAAACTCTCATCCTCCTTTATCTCTTTTTTGTAGTCAACATTAATGACTTGAATTTAGTGATATTATACACTACGTTTTCATACTGTTTCTCTGATTCTCCGCTCTCTGTCTCTCTTCTAGCTCTAATTTTATGTTCTACTATTATTTAAAATATTCTCCAGTGTTGTGAACTGAGCTCTTGTCTTTCCTTATCACACAGCATCTACTAGCAAGTTTCTCCATATTCATGGGAGCCATCCTGTACTTCAAGCCCTCACTCAAACCAGAGCTCGCTACACAGAATATCCTCTAGACGCTCTCCCCAGGAGTCCCATTTTAAGCTTACATTCAGCATGCCCCAAACTGAACTCAGTCCCCAAAATGTGTTTTCTTTCTATTGTTATCCATCCTGGTCCATCTTTTATGCATATAATGGAAATAACTATCCATAACTGTGCCAACATATGAGAATTACAGTTTTGTTTTGTCTTTTAATTGATTAATTTTTAATTGTCTGACTTTTGTAAGAACTAAAATGCTATGTAGTAAAAGGAAGAAATACTACATAGGACAATAATATAGACTTTGGAGTATGCTTCCAGGGTTTGAATTCCGTCTTCAACCATTACTTGCTCTGAAATATCTCTGTGCCACAGTTTTCTCATCCGTAATATGCTCCTTAGAATAGAACCTATCTCATTTGATTATTGTGAGAGTTGAATGACATAAGATACATTAGACACTTAGGAAGATGACAGGCACATAACATTTAAAATAAGTATTGGCTATATTAAGCTTTGTATGCATGTGATAAACACTATACTAGTCACACCATATTAATATACATAGAATCCATTAGAGTGTGGCTTGCAATAAACATAATTGAATAAAAATTCCAAAGGCAGAAGAAAAGGAGAGCCCAGTTCAGGTTTTATAGGGACAGACCTACTGTTGTGTGTCATATTGATCCAAGTCCCAGAGGCACAGCTCATTCTGAAAGCCTTAAGAATAATTTCCTCATTGTAAGCTAAAGATTAGGGGATTTTCCTGGCCATTTTAGGTTTCTCTTTCTCATTTCTGTTTCAGATCTGATGAATACCTCTTATGCATGGCCATCTCTACATCTAGCCCCAGCTTAACCACCTTGATGTTGGAAACACACATCTCTCCTAGTATCTCTCAGAACTAAGCCTAAAAGCACCCTTTTCCAGAATCATTTGTTTTCTGAAGACCCTGCTTCTTCTCAGACATTCTCAGCTCCAGACTTCAGATTTGCACACCACCATCTGCCTCCTCAGCCACCAAAAGCTTTTATGTAGATTCAAGAAAGACATCACTCTGATCACAAGTTACAGGTTCAAAGAATTCAACAAATATTTACTCAATGCTTCTTCTGCATTCTCCTGCAGGCTAGGCATTGGGTAATGAAACACAATCCCCAGCCAACCTACAAATACATTTGAAGGCACATGATATGCACCTGATCCTAGTATATAATTAAGGAAAATGGTGTTCAGTACTGACTCCCCATTTATATGATATATATTCTGAATGCTTTGGTGATTGACTTGGAGATTTATTTTTCAGGAATGAACACGTGAAAAAGGCGCCATCTGAGGTTACCTCGTTAAACCACTGAGAGACCAGCACTAGTGGACATAGCACCATAAGGCTGAATCACGTGGCATCCACAGATGACAGAAATCGCCTATAAAAATCCTTTTCTTAGACCATCCAGAAAACGCTAATAGATCACGTCCCCAGATTCTTTCTTGTTTCATCTGCTGAGCCTTCATGACTCCACTGGTCCAAGGACACATAGAAGAAGAATGAGAATTCAGTCCTGTCACTCTCCAGGAATACCATTGTATATTGCAGATTGGTGAATCCAAGATTGTAAAACTATGATAATCCTCTATAATAGCAGCCTCCACAAAGCTACTTTCTTCCTGACGGGCTTTCAAGGTCTTCAAGATCTCCATGGCTGGATCTCTATCCCCTTCTGCTCCATCTACTTGACAGTTATTGTAGGAAATCTTACTATCCTTCATGTCATCCGTACTGATGTCACCCTCCATGAACCCATGTACTATTTCTTGGCCATGTTGGCCCTCACAGATTTGGGCCTTTGCCTTTCTACACTGCCCACCGTGCTAGGCATCTTCTGGTTTGATGCCAGAGAGATTGGCATCCCTGCCTGCTTCACTCAGCTCTTCTTCATCCATACCTTGTCTCTAGTGGAGTCTTCAGTTCTATTGTCCATGTCCATTGACCGCTATGTGGCCATCTGCAACCCACTGCGTTACTCCACAGTCTTGACACCTACACGTATTGTCAAGATGGGACTGAGTTCAGTGCTTAGAAGTGCCCTGCTCATCCTCCCCCTGCCATTCCTTCTTAAGCGTTTTCGGTACTGCCGCTCCCATGTGCTGGCCCATGCATATTGTCTGCACCTAGAGATCATGAAGCTGGCCTGCTCTAGCATCATTGTCAATCACATCTATGGGCTCTTTGTTGTGGCCTGCACTGTAGGTGTGGACTCACTGCTCATCTTCCTCTCCTATGCTCTTATCCTCCGCACCGTACTAAGCATTGCCTCCCGCCAGGAGCGACTTCGGGCCCTCAACACCTGTGTCTCCCACATCTGTGCTGTGTTACTCTTCTACATCCCCATGATTGGCTTGTCTCTTGTGCACCGCTTTGGTGAACATCTGCCCCACATTGTACACATCCTCATGTCTTATGTGTATCTGCTGGTACCACCTCTCATGAACCCCATTGTCTACAGCATCAAGACCAAGCAAATCCGCCAACGCATCGTTAAGAAGTTTGAGTTTATAAAATCACTTAGGTGTTTTTGGCAGGATTAGTTTAAGGTGAAGGGAGGAAGTTTTGGGCATAAAGCCCATAGATATTTTTGGTTTCAGCCATGCTGTGCAAAATAATAAACTCCTAACTATCAACAAAAAAGCAATTAACTATGCAACATATTTCATGTGTGACCTTGGTAAAGATTACCTACTTCTCTGTTCTTTAGTTTCCTCAATTGCAGAACGAGTATGGAAATAATTAAAACACCTTCCTCATAGGGATATTGTGAAGATTAAATGAGATAATTCATGTAAATCTCTTACACAGTGCTTGACTCATAACAATTCTCAGCAAATATTAACTATTATTATTTGAAAAAATTCAAGAGTACACAAGTTTCATCTTTCATTCCTCTGGGCAGTGGAATCTGATCAGTGATTTACATTTTTTAAATTTATTTATTTTATGTTACTTTATTATAATTATCATTTTTCTAGATTTACACATGCACACACCCACACCCCAGTTAATGACTTTTCATGAGAGTGCTTCCTAAGCACATAGCTACAAAGTTAAGAAAAGGAGAAGATGCCCCCAGAAGTTTGAGGGAAGGTATTCAGTTGGAAAAACTTCACAACAATAATCATAGCTAAGCCTCAAAAGAGGTAATTGAGGTTTAGAGTAATCACTCGCCATCTGAGTAACTAGTCAAGGGAGTTGATTTCTTTCTTTGGTTATTCTGTATATTACTAGGTTAAAAAAGAGAGAGAAAAGCATGCATATTTTATATTTTTTGCAAGATGTTTCTCTCATATCTGTGTCCAGCCATATTGAACAACACACACGCATACATACACACATGTAAAGGAATACATATATAGAGAGATTTGCTTAAAGTGGTTTAACATAAATAGTTTGAATAAATCAACACATTTGGGAACCAATGGATAAATTAATGGATACAGTCTTATCTTCCTAGCTAAGATTTTTCCTTGAAGAGAAGAGATAGTTTCTCTTCATTTTGTGTTCTTCTCTTCATTATTGTCTCTTTCCTACAACATCAAGCAAGATGTAGGACAAGCAACTGCCAGAACACGGAAGAAAAATAAAAGTCCATGCTATGGACTGAAGGTGTCCCCCCAAAATTCATATATTGAAGTCTAATCTCCAGTGTGATGGTATGTTGAAGTGAAGACTTTGGAGATAATTAATGAAGGTAGAGCTCTCATGAATAGGATTAGTGTCCTTATAAGAAGAACCACAAGAGAGATGATCTCTCTCTCTTCAACATGTGAGGACACAGAGAGAAGATAGCTGTCTGCAAACCAGAAAGAGAGCCCTCACCAAGAACCCAATCAGCTGGCACCTAAGTTGGACTTCTCGACCTTCTGAACTGTGAGAAATAAATTTTCTTTAAGCCACTCAGTCTATGGTGTTCTGCTATAGCAGCCTGAATGGGCTAAGACTGTATAAATTCTAGTACTATAAAGGAAATAAGAATGTCATAGTAACAAACACCCAGAACTGATGAGGAAAACAAACAGCAGAGTGATTAGGGTGGTCAGAAGCGGGCAGGAAATCTGTTCTGAAGGAGGAGCTAACAATGTTCATGATTGTAAAGACAGAATATTACATATGTATAACTTTTTTTTCCAGACTGTTTTTTCATTTCGTTCAATTTCCCATTTCTTCATTATAATGCTCCAGTGAAGAAATCCAGACAATGCTTCCATCTGTTGAGCTAATAGTTCTGAGATTTCTCTCCAGAGCCAAAATCATGGAGTCCTCCATGAATGGCGGTACATAACCCACAATTTTCATTCTAGTGGGAAGTCCAGATAAGTTGTATGCCTGTCTTGTCAGCCCTATCTTCTCTCTTCCATGGGCAACTCAATGATAGTATACATTATTAGGTATGACTGTCACCTGTGTGAGCCCATGTACCAACTATTGGCCCTGTTGGCTTCCCCTGAGTTGGGTTTGACGTCTTCCACCCTCCTTGGTGTCTTGACTGTCTTATGGTTCAATCACTGTAATGTTGCTACACCTACTCATTTGATCAGCTCTTCTTCATCTATACCTTCTCCTTCTTGGAGCCTTCAGTTCTTACCATGGCCTTGGCCACTAGGATGTCATTTCTTTCTCACTGAGATACACCTCATGGTTCAGTGTCTCCAGAGCCCAACAGGTAGAACTGCTGTTTGGGGCCAGGAACCTGACTCTCATCCTACCCCTGACCTTCCTCCTAAGATGGTTTGTTTATTGTGGGTTAAGACTCTGACCCATCCTTCTGTCTGAATCAGAATAAAATGAACCTGGCCTGTTCTGGTATAACTATCAATTACATTTATGGCCTAATGAAACTGGTTTCATGCTTAAACATGGATACTATCCTCATTCTCACCGCTTACGCCCTTATCTTGCATTCAGTGGCCTGCCTGAGAGTACCTGGGAGCTGACTATGGGCACTGGGCACGTGTTTCTCACCTCTGCACTGTTCTTATCTTCTGTATCTCCTAGAGGGACTGTCAGCTCTGCACTATTTGGAAGAATGGTGTCTCTTGTAATGCACCTGGTTCTGGGGTATGTGGCTGCCGGGGGCTTCCTCTGTTCAATCCCATAGTTTATAGTGTCACATCAGCCTGAATCTTAAAAGGATGCAATAGACCAATGCTATTTGCAAGCAGTGTAGATAAGCTCCTGAGTGGAAATGAAGAATTCCTAGGAAAAGGTACAATATTATTCCATGAAGAGGGAACGCAGTTCCTGAGAAAGTAGATATTTCCCATAATTGCCTTTTTTCTCAACGTGTATTGATTTTGTAGCTGTCATAGAAAAGCTACTGGAATTAAATTCATAAATAATAAGATTTTTAAAAATAACATCAAAGAAAGCTGATTCTGTCACTAGACTTCACAAAAATACATTTTTATTTAAACTTTTATTAGATAATTGTAGAAATTGAGATGCCATTATAAGACATAATGCAGAGAGATCCTTTGTATGCTTTTTCCAGTTTCTCCCCAGTGGGAACATTTTACAAAACCACAGTATACTATCACAACCAGAATACTGACGTTGATACATCTACCAATCTTTTTCAGATTTTTCCACTTTTACTTGTTCTCATTTGTATGTTTATCTGTGTGTGTGCGCGTGTGCAGTAGACTCCATATCACATTCCATTTTACATTCTCGCCAACAATGTATGATGGTTCAGTTTCTCTGCATCTCACCAATGCTTGTTGTTACCAAAAAATGCATTTGAATGTGCTGATTGGTTCTAGACAGATTGATCTAGACAGATCTTTTGCATTTCTAAAACACTTCCAGAGCAACCTCTTTATCAGACAGATTTTCTATGGAACGACTATTTCTCCATTTGAACGTAATCTTTCATTGAAGATGAGTGCCATAAAGGGGAAAAGTAACACAGTTTTTCTGTTCCTATAGAGCTTGACTTGCCCTGTTTCTTCTCACTTTCACCTATCCATGTCATACACAGGAGTCCTTCCACTGAAATTGAAGCCATTATGTTTGTAGACTCCATTCCTGGACACTGAATCTATGTTCCTTCACTCAAGGGTCAGTCAGCCAGTGGCCTCAAAATCAGATAATGCTACCTGTGTACACCCTCTGATCCTTGGTGCCACCCCAGGCACAGCATATCTTGATTGTCTCCCCCGATACTGGGTTATTCTGAGTGCAAGAGTATGAAGTGAAAATTCTTCCATTTTTTACATTTTATGATAACAAAATCAAATCTGAAAACATTTACTGAGTGACCGTTCCATATGAAGTACCTGTCCAGTTCTCATTCTGAATTAAATGTCCCTGTGGGAGGAACATCCTCACTGGTTTGATTATAGAGTCACTCACTGAAAATTTTCAACCATTTATTTTGCTTCCCCTGGTCCTCCTCATTGTTTACTTCATAAAGGAGGTCCCATAACTTTTAGCCATCCCAACCTCAGTGAAACTGTTTCCCTAGCCCATTGATTTTTAAAACTCTTTTCCAGGATATTCTGGGACCACAGGGAAGGGTTTTAACAGCAATAGTGGGTGGGCAGGTGAGTGTGATCGATGTTACAATTAATGGGGCTTTGGAGCTTTCTTCAATTAGATCACTGTATCCATATTTTACGTGATATTTCAAAGAAAAAAGGGTTCTACTGCCAAAAAGTAGCACTATTCCTTTTTTAACTTGATTCTTTAGCAAGGTCTGTCATTCTTTGGATCTAATGATGCATTCCAAAGCCTATCCTGGTCTTTTGGGGTCATCTTTGATTTCCACATTCTCTGACTCCACAATCTGACTTGTCTATTCCTCAATATCTCCCTCATCTTATCTCACCAACCCTGTCTCTGCTAAAAGCATGTGTCAAAAGTAGATGCTGCTTGTCTGCATCCAGAGAGTTTGCCTGACTATTATGGGAAGCTGGAGGTAAGGCTTGTCCTCATCAGAAAATCTCTTTTTCATTCCCCGAATAATCTGATTCATTAATGCCTTCCCCACAACACATGCAAATTTGTTTTAAATGGCTCTGTTTTCATTTATAAGAAGTTTTTTCAGAACAGGTTTAGGTTTACACAAATGAAAGAAACCTACTGAGATTTTCCATACACCCTCTAGCTCCACACATGCTTGGCCTCCCCATTATCGACATCCCCCAGAGTGGTATATTTGTTACATCTGATGAATCTGCTCTAACACATCATAATCACCCAAAGACCATAGTTTACCTAAGGGTCCATTCTTGTGTTGTACCTTTTATGAGTTTGGACAAATGTGTAACTGCATGTATCCACTATTCTTGTATCCTTCAATATCCTTCAGGGTATTTTCACTGTTCTAAAATTCCTCTGTGTTCTGCCTATTCATCCCTCCCCTCAATCCCAACCTCTGGAAACCACTGATCTTTTTACTGTTTCTAGTTTTGCCTTTGCCAGAGTGTCATATATTCGGAATCATACAGTGCGTAGTCTTTTCAGATTGGCTTCTTTCACTTAGTAATGTGCATTTAAGTTTCCTCCATTTTTTTCTTCATGGCTTAATAGCTCATTTATTTTTAATGTTAAATAACATTAAATTTTCTGGATGTGCCATATTTTATTTGTCCATTTACCTACTGAAAAACATCTTGGTTGCTTCCAAGTTTTGGCAAGTATCAATAAAGCTGCTGTAAACATTTGTGTGCAGATTTTTGTGTAAACATAACTCTTCAACTCCTTTGGGTAAATACCAAGGAGCTCAATGGCTAGATCTTATGCTAAGAGTATGTTTAGTATTGCAAGAAATGACAAACTAGGTTCCAAAATCTTTGTACCATTTCATATTCCTACCAGCACTGTATGAGAGTTCCTATTGCTACCCATCCTCACCAGAATTTGGTGTTGTCAGTGTTTCTGCTTTTGGCCATTGAAATAGGTATATAGTGGTATGTCATTGTTTTAATTTGAATTTCCCTGATGATACATGATGTGGAGCATTTTGTCATCTACTTGTCTGTATGTCTTCTTTGGTGAAGTGTCTGTTAAGATCTTTGGGACATTTTTTATTCTGATTGTTTTCTCATTGTTGAGTTTTAGAGTTCTTTGATATACATTGAATGATGTGTCTTTCTTATAAGATGTGTCTTTTGAAAATGTTGTCTCCCAGTCTATGGCTTGTCTTCTAATTCTCTTAATATCTTTCATAGAGCAGAAGTTTTCAATTTTAATGAACTCCAGCATATCAATTATTTATTTAATGGATCATGACTTTGGTATTGTATCAAAAGAAAACCAATGCCATACCCAAGGTTATCTAAGTTTTCTCTTCGTTATCTTCTAGGAGTTTTCTAATTTTGCATTTTGCATTTTGTTCTACGATCCATTTCAAGTCAATTTTTTGAAGAGTATAAAGCCTGTGTCTAGATCCTGTTTGTTTTTTTGTATGCATATGTTCAGTTGTTCTAGCGTTATTTGTTGGAAAGACTGCCTTGGCTCCATTATGTGGTCTTTATTCCTCTGTCAAAATTCAACTGACTAAATTTATTTGGGTCTATTTCTGGGCTTTCTATTCAGTTTCATTGATCTATTTGTCTATTCTTTCACCAATACCACACTGTCTTGATTACTGTAGCTTTATAGTAACAAAATGTTTTATACAAGATTTGTTCTTCTCCTTCAATATTATGTTGACTATTATGGGTCCTTTTTAAATTTCAATTCCACTGACTCATTACTGGTATAATCATTTTTTTTCAAGTGTCAGTTTTTACCTGGATTTTCAATCTAGGGACCTGGCGTGCATTCTATACGTCCCTGACTAATCCAATGTATCTCAAAGAAGCATTTCTGCCCAAGCATGGTAAGGATCACTCAAACGAGTGAATTATGAACCAGATTGTGTTAGCAGTGGCTCTAATTCTCCACCTTTTGGTAGGAATAGTCCCACTAAAAACATTAAAGTCACTGATTCAGTTGTGAAGAAGTTCCACATCCATGCTGATGATTAAATGCATTTTAAACTGTTAGAGACAATCATCTCTTTATGATATATTTCTTTATAAACTCAGCATATGCCAGATTCATTGTTTCTTTTGTAAACAATGTGAAAGTACCAAAGTAAATAAAAGGTCAGTTAATTAATACCAACAATATCGGTGATAATCATTAGGACAAAATAATAGCAGTAATATGTATAAGTTAAGATAAATTAATATTCATAATTACAGTATATAATACACAATAAAATAATAGAAACACATCTATATTAGATATGTTACTACTGAACATTAACCAAAGGATTATATTATATTACACTAAAAATAAGTTCCTCAGGAGTCGGTCCCAAGGCCTAGTTGTGAAGTTCAGCACACTCTGTTTCAACAGCCCAGGTTCAGTTCCCAGGTGCAGACCTACACCACTCAACTTCAGCCATGCTGTGGCAGTGACCCACATGCAAAATAGAGGAAAATTAGCACAGATATTAGCTCAGGGCGAATCTTCCTCAGCAAAAATAAATAAATAAATAAATAATTAATTATAAAAATGTGTTAGCAAGGTATCAATTCTTTGGTCAATGTCTCAGTAGGAAAGATCAGTTAACTATGCAGAATTTGGAAATTTAAGAGTATTTTAGGAACACTGAATCTCAGAGGTGAAGGAAATATTTCCCACAGAGATAAAGCACACCTGCCCATCCTACAACCCCAGGTATGCAGATAGTCAGAAACATTCCCATTTGGAGGAACCACTTCCTGTAACTGATCATCAGAGAAGCTTTACAAATAATTATTATTTTTCTCATGGGAGTGGATTGTGACTGTTAAGAGAAAAACGTTGAGATTCTTTTTTCTAAAACTCATTTAGAAAACATTAAAATATGGGCTTCTCAAAGCGCACCAAAACTCAAGCCAATACTGTCATCCATTTTATCTAGGATCTTAAATAAAATTCAGGCTTATGTTATAATATAGTCTGTGATAATAGAGATGCAAGTATGTTCTGATTAAAAAAAATTTTAGAAAGAGAGATAGTTCATCATGATTAGGTTCTGCATATATTGACTATTGCTACACTTTATTTCTCTGACTAGCCTAATCAATTTTAAAACACCATTGACTTATTTATATTTTTCTTTTCTTTTCTTTTCTTTTTTCCTTTTTCTTCCCAAAACCCCCCACTACATAGTTGTATATTCTTCGTTGTGAGTCCTTCTAGTCGTGGCATGTGGGATGCTGCCTCAGTGTGGCTTGATGAGCAGTGCCATGTCCGTGCCCAGGATTCGAACCAATGAAACACTGGGCCACCTGCAGTGGAGCGCACAAACTTAACCACTCAGCCACAGGGCTAGCCCCTATATTTTTCTTATTTTATGATAAAATAACATTTCGGTGTAAATGTGTGAGCATCTATCACACTTAATTGAAGCAAGTCTAAATATTTGATCCACATTACCTGCACCAGCTATCAGTTTATTGCCTCTTACCTCCAAATTTATTTTTGCTGATCTGTATAATAGAACTGAGCCTTGGAAATATTTCTTTCTTGCCAGCCTTCATGATAAGTCTTCAGTAAAGGACACTGGAGGAACACTGGAAGAGGATGGTGTGTTCTCTTCCTGGTTCCACTATGTTCATCTAATTGTGTTCCTGCAGCGTACATGGCTCTTTCCAGCAGTGACTGGTGGCCAGCAGCAAACAACACCTCACATGTATTTCTTTGGGCCCCAGTTTCAGCTGCACTCCCAAGGGCAACTGATGACTACTGGGGGTGCCCCAGCTCATTCCCAGGAGGTTTCTCAGTGATGACATTCCAATGAGTCAACAGCAGACCCACTCCTCAAGCATCTTCTGGAAACTTTCTGATGATTCCAGCTTGCGCCCAGCCAGCTCTCTAGAAAGTCAACAGCAACCGGCCATGGGCAGCTTCGTGGAAAAGTTCATCAGTCTTCCAGCAAGTGGTTCTCTACCCACAAGCTTTAACCTACTAATTGTGGACCAGCTTTGACCCCGAAGCACGTAGTAAACTCTGCCATTCAGTGGGCTTCAACCACACTCTCTCCAACAACATCCAAATGCCAGCCTTGGGAGGATTCTCCTCCTGAAAAGTTGTTCCTTCCTTGGAGACTCCCTCTCAGCCCTGCGGTATCACTTAGAGTTCTTTCTTTCCCACTTTTACTTGGTTCCCTGTTACTATAATCTCTTGTTAATAAATCTTTCTATTAAACTTCTCTGTAAAAATTACTATGTGGTTTCTGTCGCCTAATTGGATCCCAACTAACACGCTACTCAAAGCAAGTTTTTTGTTTTATCAAATCTACCCCACATTTTGATCTAGTACCTTAAAGGAACCAATTAGCAAGTAGGAACTGTGACGTCAAATGAAGCCTATTTCTGTGTGAAACTCACACTCTCTGGACCTCAGATTCGTCCTCCTCTAAACCTCAGCCAGTTGAAATTGAAGATGTTCTTCCAGAACCTGAGACTTATACCACACTTGAACTAACAACCATTGAAGAGTTCTTACAAAATTAAATTTCAGAAGGCAGCATGGGGGTAACTTTCACCCAGAATGGATAGAAAATAACTCTTTTACTGTCTGTCAAATTCTGTCAAAGGACCTTGGAGGGTTTGGGGGTTTGGGAGCATTCTCAATATTTATGCATTTTAACTTCCAAAAGAAATACAAGATCCTGTATCTTCCCCTCCCCACCTCCATATTTCTTACTGATTAGCTGGGAAATAACAATAAAAAATAACAGTGATGATAATGGCAATAACACCTAACAATTATTGAGCATTTATTATATGCTACAAAATGTCTCAAAACACTTACATGAAATATTCAATTTTACTCTCCTTTGGAAATTAAGATAGCAGAGTCAAAATTTTAAAATAAGATTTTTGCCGGTTACGAAAATGAGTTCTCCAGCTAGCAGCTAGGTGACTGCCATACTGTGATTACTTAAGACTTGGTACATCAAAGTTATAAGCTTTCTCTTATATAGAACTATAATATAGAATCCAGTCTAAAAATTGCCTGTGCTTATTTGTAGAGAAAGGCCTCTGAGAAAGGCCTACTTAAGTAGGGTAGGGAAACCATGCAGGAATTAAAAAGATATGCCTTATAAAAACTTTGGAATGTTAATTGAAAAGTGTGATTATAACATACATTTTTAAATAGTCAAAATGTTTGTACGACATCGAACATCAGTCATTTTGTTAAAATTTAAACGTTCTTAAACTATTTTTATTCACTGTCATCTTACTATCATAAAATAGTCAATTTCCTCTTCAATTCTCATGTAACCTTTTTAGATAGGAGGTTCAATGAGATAAGTTACTGTAACCAATATCACATGCCTGACAAATGAAAAGCCTGGAGCCACAGTCAGATCTGTCTGATCTCAAAACCTGAACTTTTGACCTTGAGCTGTTGAGAATTTCTGAACTCTAGTTTCCCACATATGCTAACATTTTGGATTAATGGGCATCTATTACTGCAGCAATAGAGATGTAGAGATGAAGAGAAGTAAGACAGCATGGCGTGTTGCTGGGAACTACGCACTTCAGGCATTAGGTGAACATAGATGGGCAACAACTTTACTCACTCTACAATGAGAACGTGCAGGGGAAAAACTGTTACTTGTTTTCTTTCTAAGTCATTTGTCTTCCTCAAATTTCTACCAACTAATTTTCATGAAAAAGTTGAAATAACAAGAAATAAAAAACAATACTGAAATTTTAAAAACACTCGTCTTAGCCTCAGTTTGTCTCAGTTCAGTCCAGTAATATTCCCTTTAGGATCTTTTCGTTCTTTCCCAGTTCTGTCTCTTCTCAAGGCATCATCTTTGTGTACGAGACATTCCCTTGCATCCTGCCTTTTCTCTCTGTTCCTTGTTTCTCTTCCCCACCTGTTTCTGGGCTAGAAGATAGGGAGTTTTGTTCTGTCTCTGCCTGCATCATATCCTGTTTTCCCTTACACAAGGTGAATAGCTAAGATTAAAGATGACAGGATTATCTTCCCTATAATACAATCAAACTTTATGTTCCTTCTAGTCAAAGCTGTTGAAAAATTAATCCAGTCATCCAGTCTCTCTCTCTCTCTTTCTTTCTCTGTATAACATCTGAGATTCAGATCTAACTTCTGCAAGAACATATCTAATAGTACCTCTCTCTTCCCAGTGCTTGGACTCAGAGACTGTGAATAACTTTACTTGTGTGTCTGTTGAGGGGGATACTATTTCTGTTATAAAATATTTGTTAAATAGATGAAAAACTGGGTGATAGAATGTATTATAAACGGATATTATGGGCTGAATGGGTCCTCCTGACCCCAATTGTTATGTTGAAGGCCCAAACACCAATACCTCAGAATGTAATTGTATTTGGAAATAAGGTCTTTAAAGAGGTAATTAAGTTAAAATGAGGCCTTTAGTGTGGGCCTTACTCCAATAGGACTGGCATCCTTATAAGACGAGGAGGAGACACTAAGTATACTCACATACAGAGGAAAGGCCATGTAGGACACAGCAAGAAAATGGCCATCTACAAGCCAAGGGGAGAGGTCTCAGAAGAAACCATACCTGTCAACACCTTGATCTTGGACTTTGCTAGCTTCCAGAACTGTGAGAAAATAAATTTCTGTTGTGAAAGCCACCCAGTCTGGTCTTTTGTTATGGTAGCCCTGGAAAACTAATAGAAGAGATGATTGTGTTTTGGAATGAAATCCATGTTAAAAGTAAAGAAGCATTTTTAATTATAGAGGGAATAAAAAATTCTGGAAACAGAGTTGAAAACAAATGATAAAGACAAGAATATATGAAAATTCCTAAACCTTTGTGGTTGTCACAAATGATCAGTTTCTGATTCTGCACGACAGGTCAAGCCCAGAAATCTGCATTAACAAATATTACAGCTGATTCTGATCCTGATTATCTGGGGACTATCATTTGAAAAACACTGCTTCATAACACTCAAACGTGTCTACAATGTGTTTGACCAAAAATTAATGGATTATCGCCACGTGAAGAAGCCCACCACATTCACAGGAATCAGTCAGGCCAAGGAACTGGAATAACCTCTTATGATTGGTTTGGGGATTCTGAAACATTCTTTAATATCTATACATTTATACTCCCAAAAGGGATCCAAATAGCTGGGTACTAATTAGGTAGGTAATGAAAACTGAAATGGGCCTCCATTGCTATCTCTAAAGTGCTTCTCTGTCAGCTTTATGAGACCCAAAATGGATGATTAACTCTTCATATCCCTGTATTAACATATGAAACACCTTGTCAGGTTTAAGGAGCCTTTGCAGAGGCTCATGTTGCCCACAAAGTTATAAAAATAGATTAGTTTATCCAATTAGCTCCTTGAGATCTGAAAACAAAGGGCTGAATTCTGAGTGGATCAAAGACAGGACAAGGAGACGGAGTCCCTGAGTGTAGACAGGAGTCAGGAGCATATAGGACTACCTGGGTCACCAAGAGTAAGCATCCACACTATTACAATATTCACAAGAACTTGGCCTGACTTCTTTCTTCCCCTTTAGTGATGGGAAATGCATTTAATTAAAAAGCCCTTTTAATGTTACATATGATTATATATACCCAACATGCACACTGTCACATCCTGTGTGCACAAACTATACAGTTGTGATACATAATACATGAAACACTATTAACAACACCCACTCCGCTTTCCTGAAGGTGTGGGGGTTGTTCAAAGCTTTCCTCAGATCTTTAAAAAGTTGCTACAGTGCATGCCATTCTCTGCTTCCCATGTAGACATCTCACAGGATCACTCTCTTCTCCCCAGGGTCTGAGATAATAAGGTCCAGGGAACCAGTCCTGGTACAGTACAGTGTGGACCTCAGGTAGTTTCATAAAAATCAGGCAGTTAAACATCCACCTTCTAGTCTCTACGTACCCTTCAGAGCCTCTTGTTTTAGCCTTCCTTATCGCTCATTGTAAAGACTGGAGCCTCTGGATCTAACCATGGTGGGTGAGGAGTTAATATAGTGGGCAGGTGTTTGGTGCTAAGATGTGGAGCCAAGAAGATGTCCCAGAAAGCTTAGCCCGAGCTTTGGAGAAGGAGAGAAGGGACTTTGAGATACAAGAAAGCCTGCAGAGAGTGCCTCCTGAAAGTGGTGACCCCTGCCGTCAGATCTTGCTTACTTCATGGGATCCCTGATCTAGGTAGAACTAGCTCAGAAAGGAGACAAGAGCTTTCTCACATCTGTTAACTTCCTCAGTTTCCTGGTCAGAGAGTTTCTTCCTACATGATAACAGTAGGAATGTTGCTGAGACCCAGGGACACAGGCAAGTTAGGCAGGAAAAATTGAGGTGCAGGGATGCGATGAGCTCAGCTATTATAGGCTCGGTTTCTACCCCTTAGCCTCAGACACAGTTAGCAGAATCAGGAGTTATTTTTAAGAAAAAAACATAGAAGGGTAGGAAGTAATACGATCCTCTGGGAGAAAATCTTGTCTGTGACATAAAAGGATATTTTCCTGAGTGACTACAAAGTATGAGTAACAGAATTGGAAGCAGTCATTGAAGTCGCTCAGGTCTCTGTAGGAAGTGTTCTCTAAGCACAGCAACTCGTGGCAGAAAGGCCATTTGTTAAACCTCCCACTCCACTCTATCCTGGATAACTGTGTTTTGTGCTGGTCAGGAACAGTGAAATCCTCTCCAAACCTGACAATGGACACTCTGAAGACTTTTAAATAACAAGCCTTTAGAATAGTTTTCTGACTAAGATCTCTCTGGCCAACAGGTTAAGGTGATCATTCCCAAGCAGATTCTCCTGGCTTTACTATTCTGGATTTTCTATTATGTCCATGTCCCCTCCTTCAACTTATCCTGATAATTGTCTCTCTCCAATTTCCATTCTCCCCTGCTCCCTTAAAATGTGAAGTTCAAGCTCTGATTCCAAAGAGAATCTCTCTTAAGCTGATAGCTACAAAAAGATGGGGACCAAAGACTTTCTGATATTTCTCTCCACCATTTGTCATTGAATCTCTACCCCATTTAGGCTGTTCCAACTTAAAAAAACTGCCTGGATTTGTTAACCTAAATGTTTCCAAATTTTCCAATGTGTCTTGGAGCTCCAGAGATGTAAGTTTGAATTCTAGCTCTGCCAGTGATTGGCAGTATTACTTAAGGCACATTAGCACATTCTCTCAGGCTCTCTCTCCTCATTTGCAATTTGAGGTAATAATGTTAAGTTGCAAGGCTTTTCTGAGGTCTAAATGCTTTTTCTTTTGCAATATTCCAGGTACAGTGAATGACAAACAGCAGATGTACATTAGGTATTACAGTTCTTTCTTTTTCATAATCCTACTTCATTTTCATATCAAAAAATTTTTCTACTTTAGGTTTCATGTTATATTTTTATTTCTTTTTTAAAGGTTGGCACCTGAGCTAACATCTGTTGCCAATCTTCCTTTTTTTTTTCCTTCTTCTTCTCCCCAAAGTCCCCCAGTACATAGTTGTATACTCTAGCTGCAGGTCCCTCTGGTTGTGCCAGGTGGGATGCCGCCTCAGCATGGCCTGATGAATGGTGCCATGTCTGCGCCCAGGATCTCAACCAGCAAAACCCTGGGCTGCCAAAGCGAAGAGTGTGAACTTAACCAATCAGCCATGGGGCTGGCCCCTATATTGTTACTCACCATGTAGCTAGCCTGTTTCTGACAGGTAAGTTTATTATGACTCTTCTGATTCACTTTGATGAATAATGTAGGGACCACTGACTATGGTCAAAGCAGAAGCTGAGGAACATTGCACACAAGTCAATCTGACCTTCAAGTAGACAGTGAGTTAACGACACTGTCTGTTAATTTCACTGATATTTGGAACGAGAAAGAAAATGTCTAAGCATATATTGTGTGTATTTCTCCAGTAAGTTTATTTATTAATTCAGCTAAAGAGTCAGCACGTTTTTTTGAAGGCCTATTAAGCTCTTGATTTTTATGCTAGCTGTTGCTAGTTGATGGTGAATTGTCCTTTATGTGGGAAGAAAATATAACAGTTGTTTAGAACCTGGAATCTAGAGAAAAATCAGATCTCAGTTCAAATCCTATTTTGGGCCATTTACTATGTCTTTGGTCTTAAATGTTCATTTAACTAAATAAAATTTAACTCTCATTCATGCATAAAAACATTGTTGAGCACCTACTGTATACTGGGGCACATTCTTTACAGAATTAAACAAAGCAACACCTCTGGTTTCTCTGAGCTCACATTCTATTGGGATTATTTTTTTATTTTATTTTATTTTATTTTTTGAGGAAGATTATCCTTGAGCTAACATCTGCTGCCAATCCTCCTTTTTTTGCTGAGGAAGACTGGCCCTGAGCTAATGTCCATGCCCATCTTCCTCTACTTTATATGTGGGACGCCTACCACAGCATGGCTTGCCAAGCAGTACCATGTCCGCACCCAGGATCCGAACTGGTGAATCCCAAAGCGGAAAGTGCACACTTAACCGTTGAGCCACCAGGCTGGCCCCTCTAGTGGGATTATTATTTGGAAGTGAGAAGATCACTGCTCTGGAAGTCAGGAGGCTTAAATTGTCAGATGGCGTCTGCCCAATGACTGTCCTCTCCTGAGTCATCATTTCTTCATCTATAGAAAAAGGAGCCTTATGAGCATCATTGCCTTTTGTTCTGTGGACTCTCATGGACTCTGACTTGTGACTGAGGGAGTGACCATGGTTGATGCTGCTTCAGTTTCTCCTCCCGACTATGTTCACAGAATAGAATACCTAGACTTATAGGGAGTGACAGTTATGGACTGATATGAGGATCAGAGCTTTGATTTCTTACTCCAACAGTCAAGAATAATTTTGTAGATAGCCATTCACCCACTTTCCAGTTCTTTCTGGAATTGTGTGAGCTGAGTAGCATCTACGAGCTCTCTGGATCAAGCTGGGCTTCCATAACAGGAAGACCAGAGGAGAAGGTGGAAAAGAAAGAAAGGAAGAAACAAGGAAGGAAGAAAGCAAGGCAGGAAAGAAGATAAAAGAGCAATAGCAAAGGAAATAAGGTAAGAGAAAGGAAAGGAAAAGAAGTTGGGAGGAAGGTTAGAAGGTTAGTAGAGTCCTGGCAGAAAAGAGGCATGTGAGAAGTGTTTAATTAAAGGTCTACTCTTAAGATGTAGACAAAATTAAGTATAATCAACAGGAGGAAGGAAGCTGCTCACACCTCTTAGCCTGAAGGACTAAAGAGAAAAAAACTTCAAAGAAAAAATTTCCCTAAAAAAAATGTTTAGAGGGAACCAGGGACCAGAAGGAAATGACCACTGGAGGAGCTGTACAGTTCTAGGTGTAGTTGATTCTAATCTTTTTTCTTCTTCTTCTTTCCAAGTAAAATTGCTAGCTTTTTCTCAATTCATTTCAGGAATTTGAAAGGAATCCAACTCTCCCCTTCCATCCACACACAATGACATTGGGATCCCTGGAAAACAAGAGCAGCATTTCCTCTACTTTCCTGCTGAGTGGCATTCCTGGGCTGGAGCACATGCACATGTGGATTTCTATCCCACTGTGCTTCATGTACCTGGTTTCCATCCTGGGTAATTGTACAATTCTTTTTGTCATTAAAACAGAGCCCTCGCTTCATGAACCTATGTACCTCTTCCTGTCCATGCTGGCTCTAACTGACCTGGGTCTGTCTCTCTGCACTTTCCCTACAGTGCTGGGCATCTTTTGGATGGGGGCACGAGATATTGGTCATGATGCCTGCTTTGCTCAGCTCTTTTTCATTCATTGCTTGTCCTTCCTGGAGTCCTCTGTACTACTGTCTATGGCCTTTGACCGCTTCATGGCCATTTGCCGCCCTTTGCACTATTCTTCCATTCTCACCAACACAGTCATCAGCAGGATTGGCCTGGCTTCCCTGGGCCGTAGTGTAGCGCTCATTTTCCCATTGCCCTTTATGCTCAAAAGATTCCCCTATTGTGGCTCCCCAGTCCTCTCACATTCCTACTGTCTCCACCAGGAAGTGATGAAATTGGCCTGTGCAGACATCAAAGCCAACAGCATCTATGGCATGTTTGTCATTGTTTCCACAGTGGGTGTAGACTCACTGCTCATTCTCTTCTCCTATGCCCTGATCCTGCGTACCGTGCTGTCCATTGCATCCAGGGCTGAGAGGCTCAAAGCTCTTAACACCTGTGTTTCCCACATCTGTGCTGTGCTCCTCTTCTATACTCCCATGATTGGTTTGTCCATCATCCACCGCTTTGGGAAGCAGGCACCTCATCTGGTCCAGGTGATCATGGGCTTTGTATATCTTCTATTCCCTCCCCTGATGAACCCAATTGTCTACAGTGTGAAGACCAAACAGATCCGAGATAGTGTGACCCATGCCTTTTGTCACTAGATGGGTCTAGTCTTGAGGCATTATTTCCTTAAATAGACCCTTACTCCTCTATCCTTGATAATATCCAATATATCTGTAATAAAGGAGACATTTATTTACTCAAATATATACAAGGATAAACAGGAAGTCATAGCTCTCACAGACCTGTCATTCTGGTGGGGGAATACACAATACAGAAGGATGTGGCAGACTGTATTTTCCAAAAATGGCACAGAAATATTTCTAACCCCACATTCTTTTCCAGAAACTTGCCTCTCCTCCATCAAGAGATGGAGTCTACTTCTTCTCCTCTTGTAACTGGGTAGGACTTTGTAACTGCCTCAATCAATTGAACATTGTGGCAGTGACCCTGTAAGTCTTCCAAAGCTGGGTCATAAAAGGTGATATGTTTTTTATTGGTACCCTCTCTCTCCCTCTTTTTCTATCTCTATTTCTGTATTCTTCTATATTTCTGTATATCTCACTCAATGCTTGCTTTTCAAACCCAGCCACCATGTTGAGAGGAAGCCCAGATGGCATGGAGAGGCCACGTGTAGATGTTCCAGCCAATAGACTAGCTAAGGTCTCAACCTTAGCTGGATCATTATTGACTGCTAGTGAGTGAAGAAATCTTCAAATTATTCCAGGCCCCATCCTTCCTACCTCTCCGGCTGGCACCCAGTGAAACAGACAATCAATCCTACTCTGAACCAGACCAAATTGCAGATTTTTAAGCTAAATAAATGTTTGTTTTTTTAAGACACTAAATTTTGGGATGGTTTCTTATACAGCCATATGTTGATTGTGTGCCTCAAAGTAAAAAGAAGTTTACATAGGAACAAAAAGAGAGAGATCTTCCTCCAGCTGGGAGAAGAGAGGGTCAAGAAGGATTTTCCTGAATTGACCCAGTAGCCAGCCTAAAGGGACACATACAAGTTAGTCAATCAAACAAGAAAATTATGGTCCAGTCTGAAGGACCAGCATGTGCAAAGCTGAGGCAAAGGAGAGAGAGAAGGGACAATGTATTTAAGGAAATATCTGAAGTTGTTTTATTGTCATTGCTGTTCTCTAGTGTCTCAGGGAAGAGTAGAGAACATGGTGGTAGCGGGGAGTAAATGCAAAGAGGTTGAGGCGCTGACCATGTCAGAAAGGTCATAAGCCAATGAACCAAGAAGAGATAATTCCTTATCCCCTCTTATCTGTGCATTACAATTGTATACCCATGTCACTCCAGATAAAAAATTATCCTTTGAGTAATACATTTCGATATAGTATTTGTAATTTTGGCTTTGAAGTATCTGTGAGGAAAGTAGGCCTGGAAAAGATGCTACCAAGGAGAGCTCTGAATGCCCGGAAGGAAGACTGAAGATGTCATGTTCCTGCACACTTTTAGCTCAGGATCCAGAAAGGGAGCAGCAGAGGGCCAAAGACAAAATTCTGTACTATGAGGCTTATGTGGCTGCAGTTCTCTCTTGAGGCTGGTCTCATCCAAGGTATCTAGCCACAGTTGACATTTAACTCTTGACAGGCCATGACCCTGCCCCACACCAGTGATTCATCTTGTCTGGAGTGAGAAAGCTTTTTCTGTCATGATGAGAAAGCTGTTTCTGCAAAAATGGGTATATGTGAAACTCGGGTGTCATCCTGTGGAATATCTAAGATTTCTTATACACAAAAAATAAAATATAATAGAATACATGTGTGAGTGTCATGGGTAGTTCATGTCTTGTGTGCTTGTGGACACATAAAATTGAGAAAAACCCTAAAGCCACTGCAAATTCCGAAGTACGCATAAAACTCCATATGAAATCCATATGTGTGTTGTGTACTTGCAATTTCAGTCCTCATATGGGATTCATGTTATCTGATATCTTATAATGAGTTAAAGAGTTACCAGGAGACACTAGAAAGTATACTATAGCTGAAATCAGGTTTGGAAAGTTCTAATTTCTAATTGTGTGACTTAGGAAAATTATTTTACTTATATGAGCTCAATTTTCTATTAAAATGAATCTAGCGATGTCTATTCCACAAGGATCTCTACACAATTTAAATATGTATATATGAAAGTTTCAAAGTAAACTCTTAGCATGTTTTTCAGCTCACAGTAAATTTCAGTACTTTCATTCCTAAAATAAAACCTAATAACACATAGTGAAGCATATTAAGAAGCATGTGTGATAAATGAAAGAGGAAGCCCTGAAATAGCCTTGAGGGGAAAAAAGAACCATGGATAATTTTGCAGAGGAGCTGCCTTAACTGAGTCTTAAAGAACAAGCAGCAGTTAGAAGGGCAAAAATGTTTGAGTGGAGGAGTATTAGCTCATTCACTAAGAGTTGTCGAGTGTGCTATTTTCCAGGCAGAGTCTACAGTCTAGGAATATAGTGGGCAAAAGAATAACAAAAGACTGTGCTCTTGACTTACGTTTTGGTTGGAGAGACAGACAATAGACAAGTAAATGATTAATCATTTCAGACAGTGCTAAGTGAGAGTAATGCAGCAATGTGTGAGCAGAAAAACCCTCGGTAAAGAGGAAATTTCCAAGCAAGATTTTGTTATGTGATGGAGTAAGATATGAGAAGATTTAAAAAGCAGAGCATTCCAAAACGACAGAGCAGGTGTTAAAGGCTTGAGGTGGAAATAAACTTGAATGTTCCAGAAATAACAAAAGGACCAGGGTGGCTAGAATTAAGCCAGCAAAAGGCTACATTAATTGATGAAATATTAGCAAGTAATCATTTCATATTAAACATAGGAGAGGGAAGTGTTAGGCAAAGCTGATATTTCAAGGTCACTGTCAGAAGAGAAAAGACTCCTTGATTTAGGAAGTAGAAACATAACTGACCAGCTGTGACCACGAGAAGTCATTAGAAGTAGTCTGAGAAGCCTGGGATCAAGCCTTCTACGTCTAAGATGATAATTGTTTAAACTTCGCAGCATTTCTAACCCAGAACTGGTGGGAGTAGGGAGGGGATGAATTGTACCTTTCCATGAGAATCTGGAGGCCCCAAATGCTCTGCTGAGTCTTTGAAAAGAGAGGCAAGGATTGTAGCAGCCTACGGGGCCCCAGTCAAGCATAGACAAATGCGTTTATGCATGGAATATGGAACCAACCTCATTTATTTGCTCATTCATTTAATCGTTATTGAACACTGAATGATCAACTTTTGTGAAAGTTACTGGGAATAAATAGGTGACCAAAACACATTTCCCACCCTCAAAGAGTGTATATAGTCTAGAGGAAGTATCTGAAATAATTTATTGTTTAGAATGATCTACAAATTGAGTCCTGAAGTTCAGGTTGGAGTTATCTAGATGAAAATGAGGGAAAAAATAGCTTTCAAAACATAGCAAGTATTTCGTCAAAGAGTCAAGAGATAGCAAAGAGCATTATTTGTTTAGAAATTATAAATAATTCTTGTTGAGAAGTACCCAAGTGGCAGAGTGAGGGGAGGTGGGTGTCTTGAGATGCAACCAGTAAAGCACAAGGATCAGAACTTACAGTGACTGTAGATTTACTAACTCATTCAACCAATATCTATTGAGTACCTACTTTACACCAGACAATGTTCTTGGTTTTAGAAATAGAGCAGTGAACAGAATAGGCAAAAACACTGCTCACAGGAGCCTTAGATATTAGTAGGTATAGGCAAGCAACAAACATGAGAAATAAATAAAAGGCATAGTATGCTAGATGGTGAAAAATGCTACAGAGAAAAATTAAAGTCGGAAAGGGTATAAGCTGTGTTTGGGAAGGTTATAATTTTTGATGATCATGAAAAACTTCACTAAGAAGGTGATATTTGAAGGAAGTGAGGAAGCATCACAAGGCTATCTTGGGAAAAGGATTTCATACATAGAGAAGAGCATGTGCAGAAGTCCAAAACAGGAAAATGGCATGCTAAGGTCACTGTGCCAGGAGAGCATAGTAAGAAAAGAAGAAAAAGAGGTAGTGGTGGCCATATCATGTAAGCCATTAATAGACATTTGGAATTTAAATTCAGAATAAGATGAGAAGTCATTGAAGTATTGCGAGCAGGATTATAACATGATATGTTTTGTATTTAACAGGTTCACTCTTCAGGAGGCAAGGGAGGCAGCAGGGAGTAAAACTAAGCGTTCAAGGTAATAATAATGTACTTGTTAAATATAATAATAATAATCCAGGTAAGACAGGATACTGATTTGGAAGTGGAAGTAGGGGATTATATTTTGAAGGTAGAAATAATGAGACTTGATGAAGGATTGAATGAGAGATTTTAAGGAGATTATGCATTATTATGAAGGCCAAGTGTAATTTACTCAGGAAAGATATGAGATTGTGTATCTACAGTCATCACTCTTCTTCCTGGATTTAAAAAAACACTCAAAGAAAGCATGACTGGAGGGTAGGAGAACAGCTGGAAGAGACTACAAGAGTTCAAGCAAGAGATAATATTGTTAGACTTCAGGTAGTATCAAAGGAGATGGAGAGAGATGGACAAATTGGGGATGCCTTTAAAAGGTAAAGTTGATAGCACGTTTGCAGTGAATGGATATAGAACACTGTGAGAAAGGATAGGCCTAGAAATTTAATTTGGAGAAGTGGCATGTGGGGTTAGGGAAAGCTATAGAATGGGCATTTTAGGAGAGAGAGAGAATTTTACTGTAGAAGTATAAACAGAAAAACAATCTCATGTAATTTATGGCTCATGTTTAAGATTGTTTAAGATTGAAGGGCCTGGAGTCAACAATTGTCTCTAAAACTCTTGAATTCTTCTTTTAATGCAACAGAATTTGTTTCTGAATGTTCTAATGTAATGTTATAGCATGGATGAGAACAAATGTCTGCACAATTGAAAAAGTAAATACGTCTTAGTTCATTGGGACAAATAGAGTGACACTCTCAGCCTCATAATGTTGCACGCAATCAGGTCTTGCTTAAAGTCATGGACATACTCGGAAGTTGTTGGAGTTCAAATTGTTGCCTGTGTCTCAGAATCACCGTCAAGACCCTAACCCAAAACATCAGCTCTCCTCATGGGACCAACAGTAAAGCTCAGGATTCTCATATCGTGGATGCACACTTCTAGCCCCTGACATGAGGATGTGGGTTCTTTTCAGGGCAGAGACCATGTCTTTTATGTTTCTGTATCACTGTGACTGATTCTCTGCCATTTCTAACTTAGACTTTGTATTTATTTAACAAATCAGTAATTCTCAAAGGGTTTCCTGAGTTCTCTAGGTGGTTCCTGAGATATTTCCAGGAATTTCTGAAGTCAAAACTAATTTCATAGTAGTATTAAGATGGCGTTTAATTTTTGTGTCTGTTTTCAGTTTTTATTACCATTCATGTTCTCTCACAAGCGTGCATGGAGGTTTTCTAAAGGCTATGTAACATGGAAGAGCCAAACAAATTGAATGCAAATCCAGTTGCCCTCTATTAAGCCCGACATTAACGCAATTTGCAAAAATTTTAAACACTGCTACTCTTTTTTTCGGCTTTATTGAGGTATTCTTAACAAATAAAACTTCTATGTATTTAAAGTATGCAATGTGATGTTTGGATATATGTATGAATTGTGAAATGATTATGCAATGAAGCTAATGAACATATCCATCACTTTACATAGTTACTTTTTTTTGTGATGAGAAAACTTAGGTCAACTCTCTTAGCAAAGTTTAAGTGCACAGTATCATGCTATTAACTATAGTCACCATGCTGTATTTTAGATCTCCAGAGGGTACAAAGGTTCAGTTATGTGGGATGAACAAGTCCTGGAGATCTAATGCTTCTCTTCTCACTAAATTCTTAGAGATTTGTTTCATTCTGTTATTTTTTAAAAATGTGCTATTTATGTTATTATGTAATGGGCTTATTATCATCATTTTAACACATTAATAAAAATGTATTTAATATTACTCAGTTTCAATTTTTAATATGGTAAATATCAATAGATATAATGCTCATAAACAGATGATCTGTGGGCCTCTCAATGATTTTTAAGAATTTAAAGGGATCTTAAGGCCAAAATACTTTCTTTCTTTTCTTTTCTTTTCTTTTTTTTTTTTGAGGAAGATTAGCCCTGAGCTAACTACTGCCAGTCCTCCTCCTTTTGCTGAGGAAGCCTGGCCCTGAGCTAACATCCATACCCATCTTCCTCTATTTTTATATGTGGGACGCCTACCACAACATGGTTTGCCAAGTGGTGCCATGTCTGCACCCGGGATCTGAACCGGTGAACCCCAGGTAGGCAAGAAGCGAACGTGTGAACTTAACCGCTGCACCACTGGGCCGGCCCCAAGGCCAAAATATTTTAGAACTGCTGTGACAGATACACTTTTTATCAAGGTACAAAAATAATGAAGTAACAAAGGATACAGGTTATCCTCCCATACCCTATTAATAAAAATCAGTTCTTGGTATTTTGAAGTTTTCCAGAAAGGAGTAGATGTTTCCCTAGAAATTCACACATACATTACAGAATTTTTATTAAGCACTGATTTTCAGACACCAGTAATAAGCACATACATTATTTATTAAAAAATAAAAATAATATTATTATTCTTTTATCTGTTCTCATAACACAAATATAACGCATACTTTCTATTGTTCTATACAAGGCATAGACCCTGTTCATTCTATCCTACCTATATAGCATGGATTTGGGGGTGAGACCTTCTAGGCAGAGAGAAAACCACATGCAGAGATCCTCAAATAAAGATACTAGACACCCTAATCCAACTGAATTCAAACTGAACTTATGACTTTTCCACCTCAAATGAATGGCACTATCATTCATCTAGTTGTTAATCTGTGACTCCTTTCTCTCCATTGCTTGCCATATTCACCTAGATTAATGCAGCAGCTTTCTGTCTGTTTCTCTTAGTTCTCTCTTACACTCTTTACTACTGTTTTTTAAATGTAAATCTGATTTATCATTCTGTTTATACCCTCAGTAACCTTCTGTTGTTATTAGAAAAATTAATGCTATTTTACAGGGCCTATATGTTTTGGCCTTTACTTATTTACCAGATGCTCTTGCACTTTATTTTTCTTCCTCTCTACTGCACTGAACAAATGGGTGGATGGATGGATGAAGAATACAGACATACCTCATTTTATTGTGCTTCCCTTCATTGCACTTCACAGATACAGCACTCTTTACACATTGAAGGTTTGTGACAATCCTGTGTCAAGCAAGTCTATCGGCGCAATTTTTCCAACTTCATGTCTCTGTCACATTTTGGTAATTCTCACAATATTTCAAACTTTTTCATTATTGTTATATTTTTCGTGATGAGCTGTGATCAGTAATCTTTGATGTTACTATAGTGATTGATTTGGGGTACCATGAACCACGCCCGTATATGACAGCGAACTTAACAGGAAAATGTTGTACGTGTTCTGACTGCTCCCATGACTGGCCATTTCCCTGTCTCTCTCCCTCTTCTTGGGCTTCTGTATTCCCTAAGACATGATAATGTTGAAATTAGGCCAATTAATAACTGTATAATAGCCTCTAAGTGTTCAAGTGAAAGGAAGAGTTGCATGTCTCTCACTTTAAGTCAAAAGCTAGAAATGATTAAGCTTAGTAAGGAAGGCACGTCAAAAGCTGAGACAGGCTAAAAGCTAGGCCTCTTGTGCCAAACAGTTAGCCAAGTTGTGAATGCAAAGGAATACTTCTTGAGAGAAATTAAAAGTGCTACTCCAGTGAACACATGAATGACAAAAAACCAAAACAGCCTTATTGCTGCTATGGAGAGGTTTTTAGTGGTCCAGATAGATCAAACCAGCCACAACATTCCCTTTCGCCAAAGCCTAATCCAAAGCAAGGTCTTAACTCTCTTCAGTTCTATGAAGGTTGAGATGGGTGAGGGAGCGACAGAAGAACAGTTTGAAACTAGCAGAGGTTGGTTCATGAGGTTTAAGGAAAAAAGCCATCTCCACAACATGAAAGTGCAAAGTGAAGCAGAAAGTGCTGGAGTGGAAACTGCAGCAAGCTGTCCGGAAGATCTAGTTAAGATAATTAATGAAGGTGGATACAATAAACAACAGATTTTCAATGTAGTTGAAACAGCCTTATAGTGGAAGAAGATGCCACCCATGACCTTCATAGCTAGAGAGGAATAGTCAATGCCTGGCTTCAAAGCTGCAAAGGACAGGCTGACTCTCTTGTTGAGGTGAATGCAGCTGGTGACTTTAAGTTGAAGCTAATGCTCATTTACCCTTCCAAAGATCCTAGAGCCCTTAAGAATGACGCTAAATCTACTCTGCCTATGCTCTATAAAGTGAACAGCAAAGCCTGGATGATAGCACATCTGTTTACAATATGGTTTACTGAATATTTTACGCCCACTGTTGAGACCTACCGCTCAGAAAAAAAGCTTCCTTTCAAAATATTACTGCTCATTGACAACGCACTTGGTCACGCAAGAGCTCTGATGGAGATGTACAATGAGATTAATGTTGTTTTCATGTCTGCTGACACAACATCCATTCTGTAGTCCATAGATCAAGGAGAAATTTCAACTTTCAAGTTGTATTATTTAAGAAATATATTTTGTAAGGATATGGCTGCCATAGACAGTGATTCCTCTGATGGATTTAGGCAAAGTACATTGAAAACCTTCTGGGAAGGATTCACCATTATATATGCCATTAAGAGTATTCGTGATTCATGGGAGGAGGTCAAAATATCAACATTAACAGGGGTTTGGGCGAAGTTGATTCAAACCCTCATGGGTGACTTTGAGGGGCTCAAGACCTCAGGGGAGGAAGTAACTGCAGATGTGGTGGAAACAGCAAGAGAACTAGAATTAGAAGTGGAGCCTGAAGATGTGACTGAATTGCTGCAACCTCAGAATAAAACTTTAACAGATGAGAAGTTGCTTCTTACGGATGAGTAAAAACAGCAGTTTCTTGAGATGGAATATACTCCTGGTGAAGATGCTGTGAAATGACAGTTGAAATGACAGCAAATGATTTAGAATATTACATTGTCAACCAATAAGAAACACAAACTTCAAGAGAAGCAAAAAGTTTATTTGCAGTCTCAAGAGTTGCAATTTTGGGAGCACAGATTCAGGTAGAAACCCAAACAATATCCCACTATGGAGTAAAAGTCAGGGGTTTTTAAAGGCTTAGAAGGGAGAATTGTATTATAAAGAATTTCAATCAGAGTTGGCTGGATGGTGATTAGACTTTGGGTGGTGAACATGATGTTGTCTACACAAAAATTGAAACATAATGATGTACACCTGAAATTTATATAATGTTATAAACCATGTCACCTCAATAAAATAAAAATAATTGGAGTTGGAGGCAGAGAGACAGTCTTGGCTAAACATTGACTGACTATTGATTCTATCTTCAGAAAGTCCACAATCCTGTCTTTGTGATCAAAATGTCCATTCTCCTGCCGATTTCTCAAACAATTGTTTGTTAAACAATTGCTGTTTTGGCCCAGCCCAAAAGTGTGTCCTAGTCCAAGGCTCAAGACAGCAAAGCAGCTTTGTCACTGACTAATTGCCTCAAGGAACTCAAGGGTGGGTTTGGAAGCATTTAACTTTTTTTTTCCAAATTGTTTTTTTTCCCTTTTGTTATGTTAAGGAGAGGCAATCACCAACCACCCTGAACCAGACCAAGACTCACTGCAAGAGCAACACCCAAGGCCTTGTCTTTATTTTTAACTCTAAAATCTCTCCAGGAGGAGCTCAGACCTTATTATCATAACCTGCAGTAGATGTGGAAGCATGTTTTCCAACTGAGCCTGTGCAAGCGAATATCCACCTCTCCCCTTTGAATATTCATTCCCCATCTGAAATAAATATCCCTGCTTCTCTTTGTTCAGGGGTTCCGTGACTTTGGAAATGATTCCACATGGTCTCCTATTTGCTGCAAATATATCTTACTTTGTGAGACAACTAGTTCTGGTGAAAAGTCTGATTTAACTCACCAGGAGGCAAATCTACTTTAGTTTTTGTAATAGTTTCTCTGGCAAGGCAGCACTGACTATTTTAAAATGGCTCCATCAAAGTCAATTTTGACAACATCAACTTAGTTGACAAAGCAGTGGCAGGGTTTGAGAGGATTGACTCCAATTTTGAAAGAAGTTCTACTGTGGATAAAATGCTATCAAGCAGCATTGCATGCTACAGAGAAATCATTTGTGAAAGCAAGAGTCAATCAGTGCAGCAAACTTCATTGTTATCTTCTTTGGAGAGATTGCCACAGTTGCCCCAACCTTAAGCAACCACCAGCCTGATCATTTGGCAGCCATCAACATCAAGGCAATGTTAGCACCTACAAACATAGGTTCTTTACCCACCACACAAGAGGGGCCAAATAAAAGCTGGAGCATCAGGCTTATGGCAAGGAAAGGGTTTTTATTTCAGGTGACATCAGCCAGGAGACAAGAGGGAGCCCTCAAATTTGTTTTGTTTCATCTTGTCTCCCAGAAAGATGGGAGGCCAGGGGTTTTAAAAGTTTGTGAGAAATGTGGCTGCTTTTAGATGTGTGGGAGCCTGTGGCCTTAGGCACTTTCCCGCCAGCCTGTGTTCAGCCTTGGGAAGCTGCTTACAGGGAGGAGGATGATAAGGAAATTTTCAGGTGGGCAACCTTGCTTGTGTCTCCAGGGCAGACAGTGGATTCTGGATCCAGGAAGCCAGGGAGTAAGCAGGGAACAAGTGTTTTGGTTTTAACCCCATATATGCCGGGTACAATGTAAGAGAACTGATATCAGGGGTGGCATTGGCAAGACCTTCCACCAGCAAAAAGATTTTGCCTCGCTGAAGCCTTCTATGATAGTTAGCATTTGTTAGCAATAAAATATTTTTAATTAAGGAATGTACATTTTCTTTTAGACATGCTGTTGCACACTTAACAGACTGCAGTATAGTGAAAACATAATTTTATATGCACTGGAAAACCAAAAGAATTACTATGAGTTGTTCTCGTGATATTAGCTTTATTGTGGTGGTCTGGAACTGAATCCACAATGTATTTGAGGTATGTCTTTATAGCAATTTATAGAATTGAAATAAGTTCCAGATAGTGGTAGCAGAAAGAACAAAAAGTGTGGCAGAAAACTAGACTGTGAGTTAGGCATAAAGCTAACAGATAGGGTGTATAAGCCAAGCCAAAGGATAGAAACTGTGCCTTTAGAGTAAGAGGACACCAGTGACATATTTCCCCAAGGGAGTAACATAATCGCATTTGCATTTTAAAATGTTCAGTCTGGCTATAATATAGAGAATGGATTAAGGAAGGGGGTAAGAAGAGTTGAGAAAGGAAGAGCAAGTAGGGAGCTGTTACAGAAATCCAGACAAGAAATCATCACGAAAAGTACCATGATAGAATCAGCGAGAAAAGTGAACAGTATCATGAGAAATTTAGAAGAAAGATATTTCATGTCCTGAAATTTCCATGAATTGGCTATTTATTGAATGTGTGGATTGAATAACAGGAAAGAATGAATGAAGATTATTCTCTGGTTTGAGTTTTGAAGAATTAAGTATGAGAGTTCTACTTAATGAGATAAAGAATACTTTATAAGGAACAGGCTTACAGGGAAGAATTAATTAACTGCACTTTGAAGATATTGAGCTCCAGATGCCTACGTAACACAGGGTATGTGTAGTGGTTAAGAACTCAGGCTCAGGAATACGTCAACCTGAGCTGAATCCAGATCATGTCACTTATTAGTTGTGTGTCCCAGGGTAGTTTTCTACCCCTGTAAGCTCCAACTTCCTCATTTGTGAAATACGGATAAATAATAATACCTCCTAATAGGTTAATATGAGGAATAAATGAGAAAAGTTATCATGTATTGTGTAAAGCATTTGATACAATAAATATGGTACTTAATAAATAACCAATAATTGTGAGATATTATGATTATTATCATTCTCACTAAAAAGTGGAGTTAATTAAGGGCCGGCCCTGTGGCTCAGTGGTTAAGTGCACACATTCCAGTTCAGTGGCCTGGGGTTCGCAGGTTCAGATCCTGGGTGTGCACCTACATACTGCTTGTCAAGCCATGCTGTGGCAGGCATCCCACATACTAAAAGTAGAGGAAGATGGGCACGGGTATTAGCTCAGGGCCAGTCTTCCTCAGCAAAAAGAGGAGGATTGGTGGCAGATGTCAGCTCAGGGCTAATCTTCCTCAAAAAAATAAAAAAAAGGTGGAGTCAATTAGGCATTTGGATCTATGGTCCTAGAGCTTGGAAGAGAAGGGCAAGGTACAGAAATAAATTTATGACCAGGGATCCTATATTAAACCTATAGTAAGGCAAGAACACTCTCACTTTTACCCTCTCAAAGAAAGCCTAGAACTTGAGTGATAAACTCAAATTCCTGCAGAGGCTGTGCAGTAAGGAAAACAAGCGAAGCAAAATGGTGAAAGACAAATAGCAAGTGGTGGTGTATGAGCTGTGGCAAACTATCTTAAGGGGCGTGACTACTCAGCTCCAGAATGCTAGGCTGACATTATGGGAGGTCCTGATTTTTGAAAAGGAAACAAAAGTCCAGATTCTTATGTATAATTTAATGATTTTTAAAGGTTGGAACCTAATTAAACGTTTTAACAATCCACAGTTCTATGTACCAAATAAAGCATTATCAAGCTTTGTCCTGGGGACCACCAGTTTGCACTTCTGGCCTATCAGCATACCTCCAAAGAGCCAAATTCTTTCATTTGTTCTTTTTCCTTTACATCTTGAAAGGCCATGTAGCATAAGGCTTTAGAACAAAGGCAGTGGCCCCAAAAAGACCTGAGCACAGTTCTCAAGTCTGCAGTTTTAGGAATTACTCAATTTCTCTAAGCTGTAAATTTGGGTTGAAAGTAATATCTGCTTCATATAATTATCGTAAGGATTAAATGAGATGCTGTGGAATAATATATTTGGTAAAATATGGAACAAATGTTACATTGTCAATTAAGTGCATTCCATATGTTTGCTTCTCTGTTATACAATCTTATCTCTCCAGAGCACTAAGTTTATCCATCTAAGATTTTACTTCTTCCTACCAATCTTAACACAAAGGAAAATGAGGGTCAAATACTGATACCTCCCTTCTTTCATTGTTTATGGCTTCAATTCTTCCAGCTGTTATAGCCAGGACCAATCCCACAATGCCCTTGCCTCGGGAAGGACTAGAAAACAAGTGTAGGACTCACACTTTCTCTGACCCAGGAAAAGTTCTCCTTTCTTCCAATTTCTCCATTCCTTTTAAACATTGGGTTTTTGTCTCAGATTTTTGAGGGGCTTGTAATAATATCTGCTTTAATTGGTTGATGTTAAGAGTCAAAATACATGAATGTATGGAAACTCTCCGAGCTCCATTTTTTGACTGTTTCAGTTATCTCTTGTGTGGCCTCAAGAAAGTCACTGCATTTTTCTAGGCTCTGGTTCCTTTACCTGCCAATGAAGGGCTTGTAATCAATAAATTCTACGGCTCCTTCTCTCTTACAAGAGTCTTTCTTCCTCTGGCTATTGACTGTTTATTCTGGCCTGAGTTTTCACGCCTGCAGTGTAAGAGTTTCAGCTGTTTTCAGACTCTCGGCCTGAGATAAGGCAGAGAAAGATGCAGCAGCCAGATTGTGAGGTTTCTTCAGGTCCACGGACTTTGTTCTTTACCTCGATCATAGTAGGGAAGCATAAGGGCGCCTCAAGTGAGTGGATAACGTAACCTGTTTTGCTTTTACTAAATGTCACTCTGGCTGTAAAGTGGAGAACAAATTGGAGGGTGAGTTTGAAGCAAGGGGCCACCTTAGGAAGCTGTAAAAAAGAGGAGGTAAGTTCTCTGGCCTTTAGCAAAGTTCTGGAAGACACTACAGCCTTTGCTTCAGATTCGGCATGACTGTAGCAGTAGGAAAGGAGCTGCTTGAGAGAGTGATCACGTGCTCTCATCTGAGGTGATTAACACACTACAGTTTCAGGCCTCTGTCTAGAGAGACACTCAAGATTTTAAGCATAGGAAATGAGCAGTACTTCTATTCAGTGATAGTCACTCATGAATTCACAAAGTGATCAACAAACATTGAACCCTTCCTTGTGCAAGTATGTGTTAAGCAATAGAAATGCAAAAATAAATAAGATGTGCAGATATACATAGATCATGGGATTTACAACTTGGCAGAGGCAAACAACTTTTAAAAAATTAAAAGTTAGGGGCCGGCCCACTGGCGCAGTGGTTAAGTGCACCTGTTCCGCTTCGGCAGCCCAGGGTTCACCGGTTCGGATCCCGGGTGCGGACATGGCACTACTTGGCAAGCCATGCTGTGGTAGGCGTCCCACATATAAAGTAGAGGAAGATGGGCATGGATGTTAGCTCAGGGCCAGTCTTCCTCAGCAAAAAGAATAATTAGCTCAGGGCTAATCTTCCTCAAAAAAAAAAAATCAAAAGTTAGTGATTGTTGAATTATGCTGTAGAAATCAGTACACTGTGAAAGGGAACAGAATTCAGATGTAAATTTGTCGCACTTGGAGCCAGGGGATGTCAGTGAAGTATTAATAGAGGAAATATGTTTAAACTGAATCCTGCGGAAGAGTTAAATGGGAGAAAGAAGATTTGAAAAAAAGAAGATTTGTCTTAGGCAGAATAATGTCCCCAACAAAGACTGCAATGTCTTAATCCCTGAATTTTGTGAATATATTACCTTAGGTGGCAAAAGATACTTTGCAGGTGTAATTAAGGTCAGTGATCTTTAAATAAGGAGATTATCCTAGATTATCCCCGTGGGTTCAATACAGCAAAATGAATCATTAAAGATAGAGAATCTTTCTTGATTATGGTCAGAAGGATATGTGACTATAGAAGAAAGGCACGTGGAGATGTAATGTTGCT